>NW_028270183.1:26869012-26949012 GCF_037043375.1 Chiloscyllium plagiosum | reverse complement strand
GACACACACACAGAGTGGGACACACACACACACACACACACACACACACACAGTGGGACACACACACACACACAGTGGGACACACACACACACACACAGTGGGACACACACACAGAGTGGGACACACACACACACACACACACACACACACACAGTGGGACAGTGGGACAATGGGACACACAGAGACACAGAGGGACAATGGGACACACACACACACACACAGTGGGACACACACACACACACACAGTGGGACACACACACAGAGTGGGACACACACACACACACACACACACACACACAGTGGGACACACACACACACACAGTGGGACACACACACACACACACAGTGGGACACACACACACACACACAGTGGGACACACACACACACACACAGTGGGACAGTGGGACAATGGGACACACAGAGACACAGAGGGACAATGGGACACACACACACACACACAGTGGGACACACACACACACACACACACACGGACACACCAACACACACAAACACAGTGGGACACACACACGCACAGGGGGACACTGTGTGTGTGTGTGTGTGTATGACTCTTAAGTTTAGGTCCTGTATGACTGACCCAGTTACTAACGTTAATCCCATAAACACTGGTCGAAGTGAGTTCATTCCAACCTCTTATCTCATTCTTTTATTTGGCTCTTTATTTATTCACAAGATACTGGTGCTACCAGAAAGACCAGCGTTTATTGTCCATCTCCAACTGCCCTTGAGAAATTTGAGGTTGGCTTGGTGTTTACCACAATTTATCAAATTCTACATCACGGAAGGCAGTTAGCCCTTCGTGCTTTTTGAAGAGCTCTCCAGTTAATCCCACCCCCTGTGTACTTATCTCCGATACCTCCAAAACCCCCTCAAAGTATAAACTCCATTCCCTTTTTAAAATAATTGTTTAATTTGCTTGCCCCACCCTATTCAGCAATGCATTCCAGATAAAAAGCAAATTCACATGGTGTAGCTCTGGTGAACTGACCCGTTTAGGCGAGGGGCTTGGCAACTGCACCTTTATGCCGACTGCATCAGTGAATCCTCCAAGCTCAGTTGTCAACCGTGTGATTAGAACACAGTGTATGTAGGATCTGAATACGTTTTCACACACTGGGTTCGAGTAGGAGAGAAGAACTGCTGCCTGATACCCCCCCCCCCACTCCGAGTTACGAGTTGCTGAAGGTTTTGAGCTCCTGTTGGATGAATGAAAGTTTCGGAAGGAGCAGTTATGATCCATCTAATGCTCTCTGCTCAGAGTGTCAGTGTTTTCAGAAAGTTCAGCAGAATCTTTGCTACAGGCTACCTGTCCAGTACTGGATTGACAGTGAATGGTGTCAGGCCAGGAGTTGAAGTCAGCTGCACCCACTGTTCCTTCATCATAGAATGCCCACAGTGCACAAAGAGGCCATTCAGCCTGTCAAGCCTGTCCTGACACTCTGAACAGGGCTCAACACCCTATCCCCATACCCCCACATTTCCCATGCTGATCTACCAATTCTGCACATCCCGAGAGACTAAGGGTGATTTAACAAGGCCAATCCACCTATCCTGCACATCACTGGGCTGTGGGAGGAAACGGGAATACCTGGCAGAAACCCACCCAGATACAGGGAGAATGTGCAAACTCCAGACAGTCAATCAAGGTTGGAATTGAACCGAGATGCCTGGTGGTGTGAGGCAGCAGTAATAACCACTGAGCCACCGTGTAACCCACGTTTTCAATCCAATGACTGTCATGAGTTTTCAAACCATTCTCGTTTTTCCACCTTAAACCACTGTCGAGACAATATTGGTCCCAAGTGCTTTGTCCTCAAATCTCCAAACTTTTTCGACAGCCTCCACTCCCTGAGCTCTCCAGACAGCCAAGGTTCTGCAAGCTCTTATCCTCTAGTGTCCAGACAGTGACGGTCCCACAGCCTCCCGTCCCTGAGCTCTCCGGGACAGTGACGTTCCCACAGCCTCCCTTCCCTGAGCTCTCCGGGACAGCGACGTTCCCACACCCTCCCGTCCCTGAGCTCTCCGAGACAGTGACGTTCCCACAGCCTCCCTTCCCTGAACTCTCCGGGACAGCGACGTTCCCACAGCCTCCCGTCCCTGAACTCTCCGGGACAGCGACGTTCCCACAGCCTCCCGTCCCTGAGCTCTCCGGGACAGCGACGTTCCCACAGCCTCCCGTCCCTGAGCTCTCCGGGACAGCGACGTTCCCACAGCCTCCCGTCCCTGAGCTCTCCGGGACAGCGACGTTCCCACAGCCTCCCGTCTCCGGGACAGCGACGTTCCCACACCCTCCCGTCCCTGAGCTCTCCGGAACAGCGACGTTCCCACAGCCTCCCGTCCCTGAGCTCTCCGGGACAGCGACGTTCCCACAGCCTCCCGTCCCTGAGCTCTCCGGGACAGCGACGTTCCCACAGCCTCCCGTCCCTGAGCTCTCCGGGACAGCGACGTTCCCACACCCTCCCGTCCCTGAGCTCTCCGGGACAGCGACGTTCCCACAGCCTCCCGTCTCCGGGACAGCGACGTTCCCACACCCTCCCGTCCCTGAGCTCTCCGGAACAGCGACGTTCCCACAGCCTCCCGTCCCTGAGCTCTCCGGGACAGCGACGTTCCCACACCCTCCCGTCCCTGAGCTCTCCGGAACAGCGACGTTCCCACAGCCTCCCGTCCCTGAGCTCTCCGGGACAGCGACGATCCCACAGCCTCCCGTCCCTGAGCTCTCCGGGACAGCGACGTTCCCACAGCCACCCATCCCTGAGCTCTCCGGGACAGTGACGTTCCCACAGCCTCCCGTCTCCGGGACAGCGACGGTCCCACAGCCTCCCGTCCCTGAGCTCTCCGGGACAGCGACGTTCCCACAGCCACCCATCCCTGAGCTCTCCGGGACAGTGACGTTCCCACAGCCTCCCGTCTCCGGGACAGCGACGGTCCCACAGCCTCCCGTCCCTGAGCTCTCCGGGACAGCGACGATCCCACAGCCTCCCGTCCCTGAGCTCTCCGGGACAGCGACGTTCCCACAGCCACCCATCCCTGAGCTCTCCGGGACAGTGACGTTCCCACAGCCTCCCGTCTCCGGGACAGCGACGGTCCCACAGCCTCCCGTCCCTGAGCTCTCCAGGATATTGGACTTCCTTACATTCCCTGCTTTGTGGGCAGCGAATGTAAGGAACTCCAGGTTTTCTCCTCCCCCTCTCCCTGCTCCTCCCTCCCCCCCCCCCCCTGCTCCTCCCTCCCCCTCTCCCTGCTCCTCCCTCCCCCCCTCTCCTCCCTCCCTCCTCCCCCTGCTCCTCCCTCCTCCCCCTGCTCCTCCCTCTCCCTGCTCCTCCCTCCCCCTCTCCCTGCTCCTCCCTCCCCCCTCCCTGCTCCTCCCTCCCCCTCTCCCTGCTCCTCCCTCCCCCCCTCCCTGCTCCTCCCTCCCCCCCTCCCTGCTCCTCCCTCCTCCCCCTGCTCCTCCCTCTCCCTGCTCCTCCCTCCCCCTCTCCCTGCTCCTCCCTCCCCCCTCCCTGCTCCTCCCTCCCCCTCTCCCTGCTCCTCCCTCCCCCCCTCCCTGCTCCTCCCTCCCCCCCTCCCTGCTCCTCCCTCCTCCCCCTGCTCCTCCCTCTCCCTGCTCCTCCCTCCCCCTCTCCCTGCTCCTCCCTCCCCCTCTCCCTGCTCCTCCCTCCCCCCCTCCCTGCTCCTCCCTCCCCCCCTCCCTGCTCCTCCCTCCTCCCCTCCCTGCTCCTCCCTCCTCCCCTCCCTGCTCCTCCCTCCTCCCCTCCCTGCTCTTCCCTCCCCCCCTCCCTGCTCCTCCCTCCCCCACCCTCCCTGCACCTCCCTCCCCCCCTCCCTGCTCCTCCCTCCCCCCCCCGCTCCTCCTTCCCCCCCCCCGCTCCTCCTTCCCCTCCCCCTGCTCCTCCTTCCCCCCCCTCCCTGCTCCTCTTCCCCCCCCTCCCTGCTCCTCTTTCCCCCCCCTCCCTGCTCCTCCTTCCCCCGCCTCCCTGCTCCTCCTTCCCCCCCCTCCCTGCTCCTCCTTCCGCCCCTCCCTGCTCCTCCTTCCCCCCCTCCCTGCTCCTCCTTCCCCCCCCCTCCCTGCTCCTCCTTCCCCCCCCCTCCCTGCTCCTCCTTCCCCCCCTCCCTGCTCCTCCTTCCCCCCCCTCCCTGCTCCTCCTTCCCCCCCTCCCTGCTCCTCCCTCCCCCCCCCGCTCCCGCCTCCCTCTCCCTCCCTCCCCTCCCTCCCTCCCCGCTCCTCCCTGCTCCTCCCTCCCCCCCTCCCTGCTCCTCCCTCCCCCCCTCCCTGCTCCTCCCTCCCCCCCTCCCTGCTCCTCCTTCCCCCCCCCTCCCTGCTCCTCCTTCCCCCCCCCTCCCTGCTCCTCCTTCCCCCCCCCTCCCTGCTCCTCCTTCCCCCCCCTCCCTGCTCCTCCCTCCCCCTCTCCCTTCTCTTCCCTCCCCCTCTCCTTGCTCTTCCCTCCCCCTCTCCCTGCTCTTCCCTCCCCCTCTCCCTGCTCTTCCCTCCCCCTCTCCCTGCTCTTCCCTCCCCCTCTCCCTGCTCCTCCTTCCCCCCCCTCCCTGCTCCTCCTTCCCCCCCCTCCCTGCTCCTCCTTCCCCCCCCTCCCTGCTCCTCCTTCCCCCCCCCTCCCTGCTCCTCCTCCCCCCCCCCTCCCTGTTCCTCCTTCCCCCCCTCCCTGCTCCTCCTTCCCCCCCCTCCCTGCTCCTCCTTCCCCCCCCTCCCTGCTCCTCCCTCCCCCCCCCTCCCTGCTCCTCCCTCCCCCCCCTCCCTGCTCCTCCTTCCCCCCCCTCCCTGCTCCTCCCTCCCCCCCTCCCTGCTCCTCCCTCCCCCCCCTCCCTGCTCCTCCCTCCCCCTCCCTGCTCCTCCCTCCCCCTCCCTGCTCCTCCCTCCCCCCCCTGCTCCTCCCTCCCCCCCACTCCTCCCTCCCCCCCCTGCTCCTCCCATCCCTCTCCCTGCTCCTCCCTCCCCTCCCTCCCTGCTCCTCCCTCCCCTCCCTCCCTGCTCCTCCCTCCCCTCCCTCCCTGCTCCTCCCTCCCCTCCCTCCCTGCTCCTCCCTCCCCTCCCTCCCTGCTCCTCCCTCCCCTCCCTCCCTGCTCCTCCCTCCCCTCCCTCCCTGCTCCTCCCTCCCCTCCCTCCCTGCTCCTCCCTCCCCTCCCTCCCTGCTCCTCCCTACCCCTCCTCCCTGCTCCTCCCTACCCCTCCTCCCTGCTCCTCCCTCCCCCTCCTCCCTGCTCCTCCCTCCCCCTCTCCCTGCTCCTCCCTCCCCCTCTCCCTGCTCCTCCCTCTCCCCCCTCCCTTCTCCTCCCTCCCCCCCCCCCTTCTCCTCCCCCCCCCCCTCCCTTCTCCTCCCTCCCACCCCCTCCCTTATCCTCCCTCCCCCCCCCTCCCTTCTCCTCCCTCCCCCTCCTCCTCCTCCCCCCTCCTCCCTGCTGGCATCACAAGAACTTTGATCAGTTGATCAATTTATTGAGTTGCTGGGGAGAGGTTGTTGGATACATCAGTGTTCGATGTTAGGATATTGATTGTTTGATATTGTGGCATGCTAGAGTAGGTGATGGTGGAGTGGTAATATTACTGGAATAGTATGCAAAGGCCCTGCTAATGAAATCCTGTTCTGGAAGCTGGTGAAATCAATCATTTAAAGCCAGCATCATGGCAACCAGGTAGCAATTGTTATTTAAAGCCATCCGGTTGTTTGTCATCCTTCCAGGCCTATCTCGACGTGACTGCAGACTCTTAACTCCCTTGTGAAATGACCAAGGCCCTGCTGTTTTAGGGCAATTGGGGGTGAGCATCAAATGCTGGCCTTGTCCATGTCCCATATAAGACTTCCTTAGAAAAAGGTAGGCCTACGCTTCATCACACGTTCCTAAAATACACCTGAACAGCAATGAACAAATGGTGGATTTTAAATGGGGGTTAGTTTGAACACTAACTGGGCACTTTGACACAAGATGGGTCTGGTGGAGTGAGCAAGATCACACCATCTCCAGCACCCTACAGACCCAACGTATGGATCGAAATAAAACTGAGCAAGGAAGCTTTTGAGAAATGTTAGACTTGTAACTCCAAAGTGAGGTAGACAAGTGGGGGGAGAAAAGTGAACTCGAGGAGCAAAGAGAGTTTGAAAATAAGTTAACATGCAGTCGAAAAATGATCCAAAAGTGTCTCATAACTATATGAGCAGCAAACAGGTAATGAGAGAAAGGTCAGAGCTAAATAGGGTTCTATCGTGGAGGTGGAGCATAGCTGATTACTAACTGTGGACTTTGTGTCTGCCTTTAGAAAATAAAGTGTTGCCCATGTCAGTGAAGAAAGTGGTAAGTGATCGAGAAAGAACAAAAGAAGAGATTTTTTGAAGGCTGGCAGTGCTGAAGATGGGGGAGGTCACCCAGTGGAATAGAGCTGATTTCAATTTCCACATTTCAGTTCTGTTCGCATTGTCGAGAAAATTTCACAAAGTTGACATGTTCGCAGTTCTTCCTGCTATTAATCGGAAAGACAAAATTGTGCATTCTTATAATCAAAGTTCAAATGTGAAGATTAATTTATTTGTTCACTTTGTTTTCACCAAATTAGATGCTAATTTAGTGAGCTATCAGGCAGTTTTTGCTTGCACAAGTGATCTGGATCCACACACTTGAGAGAATATTGAATTGAATTGAATTAATTTATTGTCATTTGTACTGAGACACAGTGAAGTCTTTCCAATCCTCCCACTTCCTCCAAACCAAAGGTGTAGCCATGGGCACGCACATGGGCCCCAGCTATGCCTGCCTCTTCGTAGGATATGTGGAACAGTCCATCTTCTGCAGCTACACTGGCACCACCCCCCACCTTTTCCTCCGCTACATCGATGACTGTATCAGCGCTGCCTCGTGCTCCCACGAGGAGGTTGAACAATTCATCCACTTTACCAACACCTTACACCCCGACCTCAAATTCACCTGGACCGTCTCAGACGCCTCCCTCCCCTTCCTAGACCTCTCCATTTCTATCTCGGGTGACCGAATCAACACGGACATTTACTATAAACCGACCGACTCCCACAGCTACCTAGACTACACCATCTCCCACCCTGCCCCCGTAAAAACGCCATCCCATATTCCCAATTCCTTCGTCTCCGCTGCATCTGCTCCCAGGAGGACCAGTTCCAATACCGTACAACCCAGATGGCCTCCTTCTTCAAAGACCGCAATTTCCCCCCCGACGTGATCGAAGATGCCCTCCACCGCATCTCCTCCACTTCCCGCTCCTCCGCCCTTGAGCCCCGCCCCTTCAACCGCCTACAGAACCCCACTGGTCTTCACCTACCACCCCACCAACCTCCATGTACACGGCATCATCCGCCGTCATTTCCGCCACCTCCAAACGGACCCCACCACCAGGGATATATTTCCCTCCCCTCCCCTATCAGCGTTCCAAAAAGACCACTCCCTCCGTGACTCCCTCGTCAGGTCCACATCCCCCACCAACCCAACCTCCACTCCCTGCACCTTCCCCTGCAACCGCAAGAAATGCAAAACTTGCGCCCGCACCTCCCCCCTCACCTCCCTCCAAGGCCCCAAGGGATACTTCCATATCCCCCACAAATTCACCTGCACCTCCACACACATCATTTATTGCATCCGCTGCACCCGATGTGGCCTCCTCTATATTGGGGAGACAGGCCGCCTACTTGCGGAACGTTTCAGAGAACACCTCTGGGACACCCGGACCAACCAACCCAACCACCCCGTGGCTCAACACTTCAACTCCCTCTCCCACTCCACCAAGGACATACAGGTCCTTGAACTCCTCCATTGCCAGACTATAGCAACACGACGGCTGGAGGAAGAGAGCCTCATCTTCTGCCCAGGAACCCTCCAACCACAAGGGATGAACTCAGATTTCTCCAGCTTCCTCATTTCCCTTCCCCCCATTTTGTCTCAGTCCCAACCCTCGAACTCAGCACCACCTTCCTGCAATCTTCTTCCTGACCTCTCCGCCCCCACCCCCACTCCGGCCTATCACCCTCACCTTAACCTCCTTCACCTATCGCATTTCCAACGCCCCTCCCCCAAGTCCCTCCTCCCTGCCTTTTATCTTCACCTGCTTGGCACACTTTCCTCATTCCTGAAGAAGGGCTCATGCCCGAAACGTCGATTCTCCTGCTCCTTGGATGCTGCCTGACCTGCTGCGCTTTTCCAGCAACGCATGTTATTGTGTAAGCTGTTCTTGTTGCGTAACTGAATAGTTGATTGAAACATACTGAATTAATGCATAAAGAAGGATGAATGGGTGGGCAATCATGGGATGTGGGTGTCACTGGCCAGGCCAGGATTTGTCCAATCCTAATTGAAAAAGGTGGGAGTGAGCTGCCATCTTGAACCACTGATATTCATAGGGTGTAGGTATACCTACACTGTAGTTCGAAGATTTCCAGGATTTTAACTCAGCAACTGCAAAGAAGCAGCAATATAGTTCCGAGTCAGGGTAGAAAGTGGCTTGGTATGGTAACTTACAGTTGGCAGTGCTTTCATGTCAGCTGTCCTTGGCCTTCCTGAAGTCGTTGAAGTTTTGGAAAGGAAGTCTGGCGAGTTGTCTCAATACTTGCCTTCCGTTCTGGTGGATTCTGATTTCTTGCTGGAGCGGTTTGACAGATACTGACTTTCTTTCCCAATGGCTTATGTCCAAGGCTGAGATTTGACTGAAGTATCCCAATTAGGCTAAAGCTGAGCCAACTGTGCCAAACACAATCAAACCCATACCTCAGCACCTCAAGGACAGTGAGTCAGGGCTATCTAAGCTGATGGGTCAGCATTGAGGAATGTTTTTGCATCAGGCACAGGCTGATCACTGTTTTCTCTCTTCTGACCAGATTATAAACAAACTCCGTAACCTCCCCTTAATTTCCTGTCTGCTGTTGGAATCTTGCACATGTTTCTCCCCAGTCCCTTTGTAAAGTCTTTAAACACTATTTCTGCCATATTTCCACCATCCAGTGTATCTGTTATTTCTAAGACAGACCCTGAATCTGTTTTAGACTGCCCCACTATTGGTTCATGGGAATGTGAACTTTGCATAGAGCATTTTGCAATCTGTCAGCCTCAAAGAGGTGGGGAGCAAGGGTCCTTGTAGCTTTAAAGACAATTCAGCATGTTTCTAAAAATGGGCCGATGAGCAGAGTATTGATGATATCCTCTGTGTTTTGTGATATGTTTTCAATGAAAGCTCCTCTAAACAATCCGTGTTCTATGATATTTGTATGGTCACTGCTACTGTATCGTGTGTTGAGGGAAACATGCAATTTGTATCTAGGCTGTTGCATTTTCTGTGTAACCTTTGTCCCATAAACCAGCAGTGACTGTGGATTGACCATTCCTGGGGAGGAATGAGGATAATTGTATTTGAGAGCCCATTCGACTGGTCTGCTTCATCACCACGCAGTGCCCCTCATTGTGCCTTCCTGTTGGTTCTTGCAGCTTCCAAAGTTTTCACTCTCCGTTCCCTACCTTGTTCCATCCAGGGATTTCTCTTTCAATAAGCATTTCCTCATTTGAGGTTAGTTTGCCTTCTACCTTAACATCAGGTGGTCTGTTGTGCTCTGAAAGTTGCCTTTTCCAGGCATTCATTACCTTGTCCGTTAGATCATTGTGATGTGTCAGTGTGGAGCCACCCGTTACCTGAAGAATGTTTCACTATGTAAGAGCCATTTGCAGAAACCTGTCTGGATCAGGCAGCGGAATGGTTTCTGTCCACAGTCTTTGCATTGTTCGTGTGAGGGAGTTGAAGGACCATGCAGTACGTCTTTCCTTGTCTTTATTCTTTCAATGTAGGCTGTTTTCTAAAACAAAAGTAAGCTCACAGCGACCCTCACTATGGAGAGAGAAATTGAGTTAACATTTCAAGTCTAATATGATTCTTCATATCCCAAAGAAGTCGCATTGGGCCTGAAGTGATAACCCTGTTCCTTTCTTGACTGATGCAGCTCATCCTGGAAAGTTTCTCTGGCACTTTCTCCTGACTTTGACTGGTTTGTATTTAACACTGGCAGTGCTCCCTGTCTTTATCACTGGAGTAACCTGTGATATTTAACTGCTTACACTAGAACAAGGAGGAGGTTATGGCTGTACGGTTTCGGGAAGCTGATAGTATTGCTGCCATCGCTGAACTTCGCCAGCGTATTGCTGAACTGGAAATCCAGGTACCGTCTCTTGCATCCTTGTGTTGTGTGTGTTCACATCATCTATGCAGCCACATCCTGTATCTTGTTGTCTTGTCCCTGGCATACACCTAACAGTAAACATACATACTCTCCCATTTTGCTCTCACTCTGTATCGGACTTGCGTCAGTCAGTTCTGGTAGTTCTGTCCCACTCGCAGTTGGTCGTCTTTGCTATAATTTCCAGTCACTTTCTGTACGTCTGACCATTTAATCTTTCATCTTTTGCCTTTCTGCTCTGAGTTACAAGAGAAGCACACACTGAAAGATCCCCAATGATTTTAAGATTGGTATTGTAAATGCAGAATATTCGCATTCTCTTTCTCCTCCTCTCCTGTCTAATGATTCCTAACTAACTTCTAAATTCTGTGACCTGTCGTGAGATTTGTGGTTTACTGTCTCTGACCATTTGATTGCTTGCTAGTGTCTGTTATGTACCATTATACAATGCAATGCATGTGTTTTGTTTAATTGATTTTTGGGCGACCAGAATTGTATCTCACAGCAGGCAGTCAGTAAGGCAGGTTCCTGCCTCATACCAGAACATTAGAAGGTCAGCTATGCGATTACTTCAGCCAAATGTCTCACTTTTGTCCCCATCAACTAACACAAGCTTCCACTCGGACTAGAGCTTGTATTTGTGAAGCTATTGAGAATTTCCAAAGCTGGGAGTTGGTGACTGTGCCAGTCCTACTACCAGCTGGCTCGAGGTGCAGGTAACTCCATCAAAGCAAACGAAGCAGTGATAGAGAAATGAAGAATTGACCATGGAGCTGCTCCTCCATTTCCCTCTCCTGAGCGATGCTTACCAAGCTATGGTAAACATTGGGTACATTCTCATGTCTCCAGCACAAGATGCTTATCTTTCAATATACCTGAGGTTGGTGGTTTCATACAATATGGTGTTAACTTTGAACTTCACTGATGTCACCTTTTGGACTGTGCAAGCTGCTTGCTCTCCCCCGTTACTGTTTTAATTTCTACTGAAACTGCTATCATCACTGTTTGCTTCAAAATCATCCCACAAGCCCAAACAATCATCCCCATCTCCAATTTCCCATTCCTCTCCAATACCAGTGACAGGGTCAAGGGAGGTGATGTTGAAGAAACAGGGTCATCGATATACGTGTGCTGACCAATACTGCTCTTTTAGATTGTCACTAAGGGCAGTATATCAATGAGCAATAAAAATGGTACACCATATTCCAACCGCAGCATGACCCATTTTGAGAATTCAGCTGACAAGCTGCAGTTTAAAAATTGAGAAATCTTATTCATGAGTTGCAGAGAAAATTAAAATCCAAGCAGAATACTGCAAATACTGAATATCTGAAAGAAAGCACAGAGGCCTGCAGAAACTCAGCAGGTCTGGTGGGGAGAGAAATGGAATTAACATTTAATTTCTGCTATGACTCCCCTTTGTAACCCAAAGAAGTGAAATGGTAACTCTTCCTCTCGACAATACACCTGGGCCTGCAGAGTTTCTCCAGAACTTCGTTTTGATCACAGAAGAAATTACTTGGGTTTTCAAGAGAGGCTCTGTGGAGCACATGTGAAATATCCACAGGTAGAGCAGAAAAGATTTTGTGTATTGAGTCTTCCATATTCTGGTGAGACTTTGCATCCAAAAATCTTTGGACATCTCCTGTCCCCTTTCAGTGTTTCATTTGAGAATTTGGGTGATGTCTGACTCATGAGAGCTGATGAGTCACTTGCTGCATTCCTGTGTTTAGTATGTAGTTCAGTTTTTAACCACACATTGTATGCACTGTGGGACTAGGAAAACGAGCCTCACTCATTCCACTGCTCTCTTAAACTATCGGCTAAGACTGAGATCATAGAATTTCGAATGAATAAGCTGCGCAGTCATTTCAAAAATATTGCAAAAGATTTGAAAACTCGTTCTGAGTGTTAGTAAATATAGATTATGCTAAATGTGCCTGACAAAGCTTAACAATGCACACCAACAGCTTGTCTGTACAATGACTTTCAGATCTGAAGGTTAGAATTGAGAGCGATCAAGAGCCCTTTAATTCCCCACTTGGTATTTGTCCTGAGCTCAGGGGTAACTGAGTCCACGTGACTTCACTTTGAGAATGAAGGGAGGGATTTGCATGAACATAAGGCTTTAGTACCTCAGTATCAGGGGGAAAGTGGGTCCTGAGCCAGCCAGCCCACACTAGCACTGAAATCTGCTCAGCAGTATTACCACAGGCAGCTTCCTGATTGAATGGCTGGCAAGTCCTCCCACACCTACTGTCAGAGAAGGCTTCCTTACTCAGGGCTATCACAGGCAGAGAGGGGTTGGGGGTGTGTGCTGTCTTCTGTGGTGAGTGAGACCTGTCTTGCTAAGAAAGCACCCCCTCAGTGAGCCGTCAGCCCACTGTTTGCACAATGCCAGCTGCACTGTAAGGTAGGCTCTCTGTAATGGTGTAAAACCTCTGCCTGCCTCCTGGGCATGGGCTGCGCCTCGGCATCCAGCCCAAATGATGGGACTGGCAAAGTCCTGGCCACTGGGGTCCTACACAATCCGGGAACCTTCCAAAGTACTGCCATTCCCCTGAAATAATTATAGTCGCCATTATAATGTTGGAAATCTAGCAGCCAGTTTTCACACCGCAAGCTCCCACACTAAGCTGGAAGGTGATTAACCAAATCATCTGCTTTATTAAAGTTATTAATTGATAAATATTGACCTGGACAGCAGGAGAGCTCTCCTGCCTCCTGTTTGAATAGTGTGATTGGGGTTGTTTGACAGGTTAGGCATGGCCTGAATTTAACATTCTATCTTCCAGACTATTCTCCCTCCAAGCTGCACTGGAGGGCCAGTGTGGAGTTTGTACCCACACCTTTGGAATGGGGATTAAATCCTGAATTTCTTTGATTTCAGAGCATTGATGTATACATTGTGGCTGATGGTTAACCCAACACTGAAACAGACCTGTGACTGTTAAATTTCTGCAGCTCCTATTGGTTCACTGCAGTGGGGAAATTATGTTTGTAATAAACTGCAAGTGAAAAGGGACGAAGAAGATGTTGCTCTGAAATTACTGCTCCGTTTTCTTCCTCATCCCTGGAATCCAATACCAAACTAATCCGTTTACTTCAGTTTGGGGAGCTCGTAGTCTCAAATTGAGCTGCTGGATTTTTGAGTGTGAGGGAAATATTGAAATCAGTGTTACTAGGGAGGCATTGAATCAGAGCTTGCAAATTGGGCCCATGTCAGTGATTTGAGTGCAGATGATAATCAGAGGTACTGAATTCAGTCACTCACCACAGACTGAGAGGTGGTTGGTGTTGTGTGGTAGGGGAGAGGTAATCTCCAGTCACGCAAGCATAAAAGACCACGCTAGGTAGTGTTATGAGTACTGGCTTGTGATCAGCTGGTAATCATGTCAATGCTCTAAGTAGGGGTAGGCAGTTTAGTCCCTTGAAGCTATTCCATGGTTCTGTGGGTCTCACTTAGTAACCAGCAGGTGGGAATGGAATGTGACAGCCCTGTGTGATCCCCATGGGGCTGACTGACTGCCTCTCCCAGCAGGACGGGTGGGTCTAGCGATCAGCATGTGGACTTCAGGCTGTTGAAGGATTGAGAGGTTTTAAATAATTATTACAGTATTGTCCATCAGGGATGAGAAGCGTGTGTTTGGCAGACTTTGCCCTGGCCAGGTTCTGTATTCTTATACCGTGTGTGTGTGACTGCCTGATGAAATTCTGCCTCAGGGCAGGCACTGCACCAGGGGAACCTCTTTGTGGGATTGGTGATGGTCAGTTTTTTCATGTCCATTGGTATTTCCCATCGACATGAGGAAGAACCTTCCTCCGTCACCCTGTATATCTCTCTCACTCTGTCTCCCCTCCCACTATTCCTCCTCCCTCTCTCCTCCTTCTCCCACTCTCCCCTCCCCACTGTCCCCAGCACCCTCCCCACTGTCCCCAGCATCCCCCCCCACTGTCCCCAACACCTGCCCCCCACTGTCCCCAACACCTGCCCCCCACTGTCCCCAACACCTGCCCCCCACTGTCCCCAACACCTGCCCCCCACTGTCCCCAACACCTGCCCCCCACTGTCCCCAACACCTGCCCCCCCACTGTCCCCAACACCTGCCCCCCACTGTCCCCAACACCTGCCCCCCACTGTCCCCAACACCCCCCCCCACTGTCCCCAACACCCCCCCCACTGTCCCCAACACCCCCCCCACTGTCCCCAACACCCCCCCCACTGTCCCCAACACCCCCCCCACTGTCCCCAACACCTGCCCCCCACTGTCCCCAACACCTGCCCCCCACTGTCCCCAACACCTGCCCCCCACTGTCCCCAACACCTGCCCCCCACTGTCCCCAACACCTGCCCCCCACTGTCCCCAACACCTGCCCCCCACTGTCCCCAACACACCCCCCACTGTCCCCAACACCCCCCCCCACTGTCCCCAACACCCCCCCCACTGTCCCCAACACCCCCCCCACTGTCCCCAACACCCCCCCCACTGTCCCCAACAAACCCCCTCCACTGTCCCCAACACCCCCGCCCACTGTCCCCAACACCCCCGCCCACTGTCCCCAACACCCCCGCCCACTGTCCCCAACACCCCCGCCCACTGTCCCCAACACCCCCGCCCACTGTCCCCAACACCCCCCCCCACTGTCCCCAACACCCCCCCCACTGTCCCCAACACCCCCCCCCACTGTCCCCAACACCCCCCCCCACTGTCCCCAACACCCCCCCCCACTGTCCCCAACACCCCCCCCCACTGTCCCCAACAAACCCCCCCCCCACTGTCCCCAACAACCCGCCCCCCACTGTCCCCAACAACCCGCCCCCCACTGTCCCCAACACCCCCCTCCACTGTCCCCAATACCCCCCCCCAATGTCCCCACTAACCCCCCCCCCCCCCCCCCCCCCCAACAAACCCCCATCCCCAACAACCCGCCCCCCCTTCCCAAAACATGGGTCTGGGTGGGTTGCACTTCGGCAGGTCGGTGTGGACTTGTTGGGCCGAAGGGCCTGTTTCCATACTGTAAATAATCTAATCTAATCTAATCTAACAACCTGTACGTTTGCCTTTGAACCACTTACCACCCCAACTTGGAAATATTTCACAGTTCCTTCAGTGTCTCTCGGCCAGAACCTTGGAACTCTCTCCGTAATGGTATTGTGCTTTACCTACAGCGCACAGTTGCTGCGGTTCAAGAAGCCAGTTCCCCAACTCCTCCTCAGGGAAAGGCCCAGCAATGATGGCCGTATTCTCCGAGTTTATGAAAGTGGTTACCTCCTAACTCCCCTCTGAAATGGCCATGGCAAGTCATTTGGCCCAAAGACAATTTGGGATGGCCAATAAACATTGGTCTTGCCGATGATTCCTATGTCCCAAGAAAGAATTTTTTAAAAAAGTGGCATTTAGTCGAACCGAATCCCAAACTGGGGAGGTTAAATCAGTTGGACAGACTGTGAACCCAAGTGTTAACAGTGCCCAAAATATTTATGGTCAAGAAACCTTTTCACAAATTGCTTGTCTGTTTTGTGCTTCTAAGAGAGAAGAGGGTCGGATCCAAGGCCAA
The DNA here is from genome assembly GCF_037043375.1 of Chiloscyllium plagiosum. Classification (NCBI taxonomy): domain Eukaryota; kingdom Metazoa; phylum Chordata; class Chondrichthyes; order Orectolobiformes; family Hemiscylliidae; genus Chiloscyllium; species Chiloscyllium plagiosum. The sequence continues at coordinate 26,933,246 of NW_028270183.1, read as the reverse complement.
CTGAACAACTCTGACTCCAATCAGATCATTCGGGAGCTGAAGGACCAGATCACAGAGTTAAAAACAGAGGTAATGTAAATAATTGTGTCAGGCTTTTGTGAATACCTGCCCTGATCAGTTAGTGCTGTGAAGAAGGTGTTTCTGCTTTGGGTGCACTGTGGGAATTGCCCAGGTGAGTCACAGGTCAAGTTCCTGTTAAACTTCATTCCAATTGCTGAAGTAACATTTTCCCATGATTCAGTGTCAGGCAGAGTGATAGAATGGCAATGTATTTTTTTCCATTTTGCAGATGTTTTTCGGTGTATTCAGAAGTGCTAGCCAAATACAACACCTATAGAAAATGGGATTATCAGCGAAAAATTACCATTTTCACTTTGTGCGATATTCTACCTGAACCTGTGAAAATGACTAAAACTGTCCTACACCACCATCATCTAGTTTCACTGCTGTGTCAGTTTCTTAAACTTAATTTTTTTTTTGACATGGAGCCCTATCTGAAAGCTGCCTGTGCCACAGGGGAAGTGAGCAACCTTCCTGAACCGGTGAAGCCTTGCAGGTTTGGCCAGATAGGACAGTCATTTTTCAGGTGAGGCCTGATTCGGTCAAATTGAATCTTGAAGCAGCTTGAGTAATTGTAAAGTAAAACACCAAGTTAAAGTGATCTAAGCCATTTTCAGTTGTTTGTGAAGGTGGTATGAGCTCGGGAGTGTATGTGACCATGCAGAGGGAGCTTTCCTCTGTAACAGCTACCGAACCTATCCAACAAATACAGGGAACCTGACACGTGGATCCATCTGGGTGCGCCATCTCTTTAAACCATTTAGGCCCAATTCACCCAGAAATGTGAGAGTTTGTTTAACCGGAGATCTTCAGGCTGATATCTGGTTGGAAAACCATGGTGTAAGTAACTCTTTGCACAAACTAATTCTCTATGGTTGCATTTTTTTCTCCTTGTTTGCATTTTGAGGTTGCAATATTAATCTAGAAAAGTATCACTTCAGTAATAACCAGTCAATTGAAATGTCTCTGCATGGTGAAGTGGGTTTTGGACTGAATACGTTTCACACCATATCGAGTGATGCAGCTTTAGATTTCAAATTCATCGATCCCTAGTTTGAATTCCTATCTAGATTCTCCGTGACTGGTTTTCCTCCCAGAACATCAAACTCGTGACTTTTGTCTTGAGTCAGTAGTGCAAGGGAGGCAAGCTTTATCCTGATTGAATCTGTGTCCCCTGTGCTTTCCTTACCTAGGTCCAAAGCGATGGAAGATTCCGGAAAAAAGTGCAATGAAATGTGTTCACTTGGTCCTGTCAGCAAGGAATCAGACATTTCAGGGACTGTTGGAGAAATCAGGGATATAATTGTACACCGCACTACACTGCCATTTTAGCTGTCCGTTACCATGTGATGGTCTGCATAGCACTGTTTGTTTTCAGAGAGGTGTTCTGCCCTTCCCTTTTTCAATAAAAGCTGAAATTCTCAGGTGGGGAGTGTTAGGTACTCTGTATGAGGAGTAGCTCCAATCAGGAGTAACATGGCCACATTGGAAGGAGGTGACCTGTTTGAATGTTTTTCTGCATTCCCATGATGGTTCTTACATGGTGGTGTTTAGGCCAGTCACCAACTTTTAAAGGCAGTTTTCAACAAACGAAACAATTTGACGCAGACATCAAGGCGTAACATAATGAAACCTGTGGAGAGGCATTGGGTTAGTGATATTATCACTAGTCTATCAACCCAGAAACCCAGGTCATTTTCTGGGACCTAAGTTTGAATCCCACCGTGGCAAATGGTAAAGTTTGAAGTTAAAACAGAGTCGAGATTGTTGGGAAAAATTCATGCAGTTCACGAGCATTCTTTACAGAAGCAATCTGCTGTCCTTACCTGGTCTGCCCGACATGTGACTCCTGACCCAAAGCAATTTAGTTGACCCTTAAGACTGCCCTCTTGGCAATTGGTGGTGAGTACTAAATGTTGGCCTAGCGATGACACTCACATCACCTGAATGAATAATTAAAAAAAAACACCCATTCCCTTTCTCCAAATGTATTCTCACTGAATTTCCCTCCAAGAGATGCATTTAGATGGATAAGTATGCCACATCAGGTTTAGACCACTGCCTCAATACACATGAGTCCTCAAGAAAGTTTCTGATCAATTATCCTCCAAACATGCACATTGTATAGTTCCCCTTAACTTTTGTCCTTGTGAGCATGTATCAAAACAAGCTCAACTTTGACATAAATCTCTTTAAAATTGATCAGAAACTTTCGGAATTAAACCTAGTATTTCATATTTTGATCACTTACAGTGGCGTGTCCAGTAACTGCCAGGATGGGCTTGCCCATCAGCAGACAATCCCAGGTTTGGCTGTATTAGTGTTTAGTTTCTGCTTTCCTCTGTCCTCGGTCCAGGCGTTTTTGCTGTTCCCCGAATTCTTATAGCAACAGTGTTTCTCACCAAGCTACCACATCTAATCCCCCAGCCAGATCTGTTTGTGAGCTAATTTATCATAATCTCTTCCTTGACTCCCATCGACCCACTTCCAGCCTCCTCATCTTCTCAGGAACAGATGAACACTATTCCATTGAAGTGCCCTATATTCAGGGTAATGACAAAAAAAGTGTCATAGTCAAAATTAACTACTGATAAGGATCTAGAGTTTAAAAAAAATGCTGTGCTGTCCTCTCCTGATTGTTTTGCTCTCCGTGTTCTTTAAGTCATCAACGTGCCCTCTAGGCTCACTGACCGTGTAAATGGAATGAAGGAGTGTTGAGTTCTGAGACCAAGGTCTGCACCAACAACATGTTTGTCTGGAACTGTTGTACCTGACGATGACGCATTTGAGATGTGAATAACAGTGGTGTGTGGTGCAGTCTCAGCAGTCAGCACTGTCTGTTGCTGTCATGACAATTTCAAATCACTTTTTTCCCAGGGCACCAAGTAACAGTAACTAACAGAAATTGCTGGAAAAGCTTTGCAGGTCTGGCAGCATCTGTGGAGAGAAATCAGAGTTAACGCTTCCAGTCAAGCGATCCATCCTTGGAACGGATGGTAGCAGGGGAAATGTCAGTTTAGGATGGGGGGGGAGGGGGTGAAGGAGTAAACGATAGGTAGGGATAGAGAGAGAAGAGCAGTTAAGCAAAGGAGTGGGTAATGATCTGGCTAGGAGGGTGAATAGCTATTCATGGGGGACTGTAATCTTTTAACTCAAGTAATAGTAACTAGTATTTTTTCCTTCAGAGTCACGGTCACAAACTACCTACAAAGTAGGTCACTGGCTTTCCACAATGACTGGCTCAGCCAGCTCATGTAGTTTTCGATGATATGACCAGTAAAAGCTTTGCTTACACATCAATCAGGATTGAATTGTATTCTGTAATGAAAATGTCTGATAGTATTTTATAAAAAGACAAAACAGTATTGGATAGGAAGTATCAATTGGTCAACATTTCTCCTACAAAGGGAACTCATGTTGTGCACTTATCTTCTAAGTGTTTCTTTGATATTACCATAAGTAGACTTCATAAAGATAAAAGAGCTTATGCCCGTAACATCGATTCTCCTGCTCCTCGGATGCTGCCTGGCCTGCTCTGTTTTTCCAGCACCACATTTTTCAACTCTGGTGTCCAGCATCTGCAGTCCTCACTTTCTCCTTCATAAAGATAAAACCCAGCGTAGGGGCCAGTGAGAAGAAAGGTTGTGACTCTGAAGTTTATTGAACACGGAATGCTTTCTCACATGGAATGCTTGACACAGTAACAGCATTAAAGTTGTGATTTAAATGAAGCTCAGTGAGGACAGAGAGGGATGGAATTAGATTGCCGAGCTCTGATTTGACATGATGAAGCAAATGGCCTCCTTTTACACTGCAGTTTCAATCTTGTCTTCACCCAAGTTATAACACTGAGCAGGGATCTTCACAGTCAGTACCCCTTAAACCCCTTTAGCTCGGTACATTTGATCATGTTAAACACTCCAACTTTTAAGTATTACAAACTTGCTATTTCAGTGAGGATGCTGAAAATGTGTTGCTGGAATTGCAGTCCTCACTTTCTCCTAGAAGATTTCAGTGAGGATGCCTCACTGCGTCCCAGCGGGTACTCTGCATGTCTCAGGGGGAAATTACAAGTCACTTAGTTGGAATCAGCAGTTCTTCAGCACTTTGACGGCAATGATTTAATTATGGGAATCAGTCTAGCTGCAGGACTGACCATCCAAACATCCATGTGTGTAGCCATTTATGCATCAAATAAATAAAACATTTACCAGAAACTTGCAGTTAGCTCAAAAGTAGCAGGAAGTAATAATAAATTGACATGGCAGGGGAAGGGTTCATCTCTGTGCTTGCCTGTCACCTGGGCACCTATCAGTCTTATGTGAGCTTTGGCTGTGGGTACTGGCTACCATCTGATGATAGTGGATGTCAGACTTCTTCACAGTTAGCACGTCTTGAGAAGATTTGTAGCTCAGGTTGAGGTTCTGGATGTAGGTTTGCTTGCTGAGCTGGAAGGTTCATTTTCAGATGTTTCGTTACCCGACTAGGTAACATCTTCTGTGAGCCTCCGGACAAAGCACTGCTGCTGCTTCCTGCTTTCTATTTATATGTTTGGGTTTCCTTGGGTTGGGGATGTCATTTCCTATGGTGATGTTGTTTTAAGTTCTTTTTCTCAGGGGGTGGTAGATGGGGTCCAAGTCGATGTGTTTGTTGATAGAGTTCCGGTTGGAATGCCATGCTTCTAGGAATCCTCGTGCATGTCTCTGTTTGGCTTGTCCTAGGATGGATGTGTTGTCCCAGTTGAAGTGGTGTCCTTCCTCATCTGTATGTGAGGATACTAGTGAGACAGGATCATGGTCATGTTTCCTGGTGGCTAGTTTTCTGCCTGTTTGTCCAATGTAGTGTTTGTTACAGTTCTTGCAGGGTATTTTGTAAATGACATTAGTTTTGCTTGTTGTCTGTATAGGGTCTTTCAGGTTCATCAGCTGCTGTTTTAGTGTGTTGGTGGGTTTGTGGGCTACCATGATGCCAAGGGGTCTGAGTAGTCTGGCAGTCATTTCCGAGATGTCTGTAATGTAGAGGGGAGTGGCTAGGGTTTCTGAATGTGTTTTAGAACATAGAAGAGTACAGCACAGAACAGGCCGTTTGGCCCACGATGTTGTGCCGAGATTTAATCCTAATGTAAAATATAGTAACTTAATCCACGCACCCCTCAACTCACTGCTATCTATGTGCATGTCCAGCAGTCACTTAAATGTCCCCAATGACTCTGCTTTCACCACCACCGCTGGCAAGGCATTCCATGCATTCACAACTCTCTGCATAAAGAACCTACCTCTGACGTCTCCTTTATACCTTCCTGCTAATATCTTCAAATTATGACTTCTCATACCAGTCAATCCTGCCCTGGGGAAAAGTCTCTGGCTATTGGCTCTATCTATTCCTCTCATTATTTTGTACACCTCGATCAGGTCTCCTCTCTTCCTCCTTCTCTCCAGAGAGAAATGTCTGAGCTTATTCAACCTTTCTTCATAAGGCAAGCCCTCAAGTCCAGGCAGCATCCTGGTAAACCTTCTTTGCACCCTCTCCAAGGCCTCTGTATCTTTCCTATAGTAGGGCGACCAGAACTGGACACAATATTCCAAGTGTGGTCTCACCAGGGACTCACCAGAGCTGCAGCAAAACCTTGCGGCTCTTAAACTCGATCTCCCTGTTAATGAAAGCCAAAACACCATATACTTTCTTAACAACCCTATCCACTTGGGTGGCAACTTGAGGGATCTATGTACTTGCACACCCAGATCCCTCTGTTCCTCCACACTGCCAAGAATCCTGTCTTTAATCCTATATTCAGCATTCGAGTTCGACCTTCCAAAATGCATCACTTCACATTTATCCAGGTTGAACTCCATCTGCCATTTCTCAGCCCAGCTCTGCATTCTGTCTAAGTCACGCTGCAGTCTGCAGTAGCCCTCTACACTATCAACAACACCTCCAACCTTTGTGTCATCTACAAATTACTAACCCCCCCCCTGGTGTTTTGTCTGCTTCACAGTGCTGAGAACCAGCCAGTGTTCATGCTGGCTCTCTGACTAAGGTTATAACAGTGACAGAAAGTGACAGTTTGTGATTAATCCATCCCTCACTAGGAAAGGCATCAAGGACTGTCCCAGCATCGCTATAGCAAGTCTCAGCTGACTCCACCCACAGCAGGATGTTGTTGAGCTGGCCAGCTCTGTTATCAGCCTGATCATTGCACAGCTGAACAGTCAGTAACACCTTCTGGCTCTAATCTTAAGGAGGTTCATACTATCCTCCTGTGCCACGGAGTTGTGCAAGGTCACTGAACCAGTGAAGTCTGTTTGACCCACTGTACTTATCCCAGCACTGTAAAAGTGTGACCCATTCTTCCAGCTTTTCAAACACCCAGCCTTGGCACTTACCAAAACAATCGGTGTCCAATTAATTATTTAGGAAATGTCATCAATCACTATAGCAGTGTAGGCAAGTGCAGCAGCTAATTCACACGTAGGAAGATCCCACAAAGCAAAGAGATGATTACATTCCCAACACTGGAAACAGGCCATTTGGCCCAACAAGTCCACACCGACCCCCAGAAGACCAACCCACCCAGACCCATTACCCTACCCTAGATTTACCCCTGACGAATGCACCTAACACTACAGGTAATTTAGCATGGCCATTTCATCTAATCTGCACATCTTTGGACTGTGGGAGGAAACTGGAGCACCCGGAGGGAACCCACGCAGACACGGGAGGAACGTGCAAACTCCACACAGACAGTTGCTTGAGGCGGGAATCGAACCAGGGACCCTGGTGTGGTGAGGCAGCAGTGCTAACCACTGAGCCACCGTGCCACCTGGAAGTGTCTGAATAATCCAGTTTAGTAGTTGTGGTCTAGGTGTTAAATTGATCAGTTGCACTAGGAGAACTCCCTGCTCTCTCAATATGATCTTGCTGACACCAAACAAAAACCACCTGGACTCGATAAATCTCTGCGACATGATAGCACTGTCATATAATCTGAACAAACATTTAATACTTATTTTCATGTTCTCAAGGAGATGCTGTGGTACAATCTACTGCTTCAAGGTTGCCTTGTCAGTGTTCAGTGCTGCTCTGAGACACTAGTAAACCACAGACATTTAGTACAAAACTCCCTCTTGGTGGTATCATGGAGTTTATTTTCTTGCTGGCTTTCAGGGTGTGACAGACTGACAGTGGAAACCCCTAATTTATTGTCCATTTCTGGTTACCTTAAGAGGGTAGTGTTGAGTCTGGTTAAAACTGAGTGACTTGCCAGGCTACTGAACAGAGCATGAGAGCTTGGAGTCGGTAATTCAGTCCCTCGACCATGTCTGTCTGCCATTTTACACCTGCAATCAGTAGGCTGGAAGAACACATCAAACCAGGCGGCATCAGGGAGTGGAGAAGTCAACCGTTTGCATGTAACTCTCTTCGGGACACAGTTACACCCAAACCGTTGACTTCTCCACTTCCTGAAGCTGCCTGCCTTGCTGTGTTCCCCCAACCTCCTGCCTGTCCCTCCTGATGCTGCCTGGCTTGCTGTGTTCCCCCAGCCTCCTGCCTGTCCCTCCTGATGCTGCCTGGCTTGCTGTGTTCCCCCAGCCTCCTGCCTGTCCCTCCTGATGCTGCCTGGCTTGCTGTGTTCCCCCAGCCTCCTGCCTGTCCCTCCTGATGCTGCCTGCCTTGCTGTGTCCCCTCAGCCTCCTACCTATCCCACCTGATGCTGCCTGCCTTGCTGTGTTCCTCCAGCCTCCTACCTATCCCTCCTGATGCTGCCTGCCTTGCTGTGTTCCCCCAGCCTCCTGCCTGTCCCTCCTGATGCTGCCTGTCTTGCTGTGTTCCTCCAGCCTCCTACCTATCCCTCCTGATGCTGCCTGCCTTGCTGTGTTCCCCCAGCCTCCTACCTATCCCTCCTGATGCTGCCTGCCTTGCTGTGTTCCTCCAGCCTCCTACCTATCCCTCCTGATGCTGCCTGCCTTGCTGTGTTCCCCCAGCCTCCTACCTATCCCTCCTGATGCTGCCTGCCTTGCTGTGTTCCTCCAGCCGCCTACCTCTCCCTCCTGATGATGCCTGCCTTGCTGTGTTCCTCCAGCCGCCTACCTCTCCCTCCTGATGCTGCCTGGCTTGCTGTGTTCTCCCAGCCTCCTACCTGTCCCTCCTGATGCTGCCTGCCTTGCTGTGTTCCCCCAGCCTCCTGCCTGTCCCTCCTGATGCTGCCTGCCTTGCTGTGTTCCTCCAGCCTCCTGCCTGTCCCTCCTGATGCTGCCTGCCTTGCTGTGTTCCTCCAGCCGCCTACCTCTCCCTCCTGATGCTGCCTGCCTTGCTGTGTTCCCCCAGCCTCCTGCCTGTCCCTCCTGATGCTGCCTGCCTTGCTGTGTTCCTCCAGCCTCCTGCCTGTCCCTCCTGATGCTGCCTGCCTTGCTGTGTTCCTCCAGCCGCCTACCTCTCCCTCCTGAAGCTGCCTGCCTTGCTGTGTTCCTTCAGCCTCCTACCTGTCCCTCCTGATGCTGCCTGCCTTGCTGTGTTCCCCCAGCCGCCTACCTCTCCCTCCTGAAGCTGCCTGCCTTGCTGTGTTCCCCCAGCCTCCTGCCTGTCCCTCCTGATGCTGCCTGGCTTGCTGTGTTCCCCCAGCCTCCTGCCTGTCCCTCCTGAAGCTGCCTGCCTTGCTGTGTTCCCCCAGCCTCCTGCCTGTCCCTCCTGAAGCTGCCTGCCTTGCTGTATTCCCCCAGCCTCCTGCCTGTCCCTCCTGATGCTGCCTGCCTTGCTGTGTTCCTCCAGCCTCCTGCCTGTCCCTCCTGATGCTGCCTGCCTTGCTGTATTCCTCCTGCCGCCTGCCTGTCACTCCTGAAGCTGCCTGCCTTGCTGTATTCCCCAGCCTCCTACCTGTCCCTCCTGAAGCTGCCTGCCTTGCTGTATTCCCCCAGCCTCCTGCCTGTCTCTCCTGATGCTGCCTGGCTTGCTGTGTTCCCCCAGCCTCCTACCTGTCCCTCCTGATGCTGCCTGCCTTGCTGTGTTCCCCCAGCCTCCTACCTGTCCCTCCTGATGCTGCCTGCCTTGCTGTGTTCCCCCAGCCTCCTGCCTGTCCTTCCTGATGCTGCCTGCCTTGCTGTGTTCCCCCAGCCTCCTGCCTGTCCCTCCTGATGCTGCCTGCCTTGCTGTGTTCCCCCAGCCTCCTGCCTGTCCCTCCTGATGCTGCCTGCCTTGCTGTGTCCTTCCAGCCTCCTGCCTGTCCCTCCTGATGCTGCCTGGCTTGCTGTGTTCCCCCAGCCTCCTACCTGTCCCTCCTGATGCTGCCTGCCTTGCTGTGTTCCCCCAGCCTCCTGCCTGTCCCTCCTGATGCTGCCTGCCTTGCTGTGTCCTTCCAGCCTCCTGCCTGTCCCTCCTGATGCTGCCTGCCTTGCTGTGTCCTTCCAGCCTCCTACCTGTCTCCCTTGAGTTCCAGCATCTGCAGTTTGTTTTTTGTCTCATTTACCATGAACAAGCAGGAAAGCGGTTTGGATTTTACTGACAATTTTGGTAGGTTCAGCAGGGCCAGTTTTATATTCTCCCTGGTCCCAGCCAAAAGCATCTTCATCAAATTCCATTCTCGATTTGAATTTAATGTGTCTCTCTCGAATCCGGCACTGTACTTGATGCACAAGGTACTGCATGTTGCCCTCCCACACTGTCGATACCACACATGGGTGAACTCTACACAAACTGCACAGTCCCATGCTGCTTCAACAGGCAATGAAATATATTGTGAACAACAACAACAGAGCTATGGTAACACCAACACAGGTAGCTTCCTTTCAAACCATTTGAATTGGTAATTTTGAAAGTAAATTGACCCGCCTCCATTTAGCATGGAGAAATTACCATAAATCAGAGTTTCCAGGGGGGAAGAATGGAACTTCAGTTTTGTAGAGCCTTCTGTGAGATCCAGGTGTTTAAAAACACGTTTGGTGGTGGTGAAGTATATTTGAAGAGTAGTGGGTGTTGCAGCTCAGAGGAGGCAGCCACCAAACAGGCTTGCAGCAAATGAGTCGACCATCTGGTGTCTCTGGTGTTGATTTGGGGTTTGAGGATAGAATATTGACCAAGATACAGCTTATAGTCTTGTGCTCCTCCTGAAATCATGCCTTATTTACCACCCTCTCTTCCTTCAGAGGATCCCCGCAGTGGGGAAACCGGCCATTTAGCCCAACAAGTCCACACCGACCCTCCAAAGAATAACCCACCCAGACCCATTCCCCTACCCTACTGCTGTACATTTACCCCAGACTAATGTAGCTAACCTACACATCCCAGAACACTGGGCAATTTAGCATAGCCAATTCACCTAACCTGCACATCTTTGAACTGTGGGAGGAAACCCACGCACACTCTGGGAGAATGTGCAAACTCCACATAGACAGTCGCCTGAGGCTGGAATCAAACCCGGGTCCCTCGCACTGTGAGCCACTGTGTCGCCCATATCATGGGTTTTTCTTCTGCCTCCAACCGAGGAGCCTATGGGCCCTCGATTTGATATCTCATCAGCGAGTCAGTGCATCTGACCCCGCAATGCTCCAGAAATACTGAAATGTTTGTTGAGGTTATGTGCTGTACTCTGGAGTGAGGCTATAACCTTTTGAGTCAGGCAACTAAGTTACCCACTGAAACATGCTGTTAAATTCTTGCAACTTTCCATCGTGCACTCAGTGCTGTATGTAGGGTTTTTTTCCCTAACAACTACAGATCGACAGGGGAAGAGAAGGTTTTGCCCTGAAACTACCTGTCTGCTCTCTCCCCCTCCTAGAAATGCAAAGCTGGACCAATCCATTTACTGTTCTCAGTTTGGAAGCTCGAGATCCCAGCCCTGGGAGCTGCTGGGATCGTGGGTCCAAATCAATGTTAACAGGGAGGCATTGAATCAGAGCTTGCAAAGTGATTGAAGTTCAGCTGATAACCAGAGGTACATAGTTTAGTCACTCACTGAGGGGGAGGGGTATCAAGTCACGCAAGCATGACAGACCAAGCTAGGTGGTGTTCAGAGTGTAATGATGTGTACTCATCTGGTAGTAATGGAATACTCCAGAATACCGACGACAATTATTGGGGTACTTTGTATTAAACAGTGGCAAAACCAACAAGAGAGAACTCTTTAGCAAAGATTCAGTAAGCATTGGTTTTCCTTGCCCTCTGTTTTACTCCCAGATGTTTGTACTTCTGGAGAGCTTGTCATTTGTTTGCTGGTCACCAGGAAAGGTGCGCATGTTGAAACTTGGTGCTTTTTTTTTTAATAAAGCAACTTCTCCATTTTTAAACGTCTCCATCTTTTTTCCAATCTCTCCATGGCCATGTCCTCCCTCCCTCCCCTGTGAAATTCAATTCAGCCCTAAAACCCTCTGAGGTTTCTCTACTCCTAGTTGTGACCTTGTTGAACAACCCTGATTTTAATCGCTGCATCATCGGTGGGTAGGCCTTAAGTTGCCAAGGCTGTGAACTTTGCAATTCCCTTGCCGATATAGCTCTGACATTCTACCATCATTTCATCGTGAGAGTCATTTAAGGCACGTAAAGAACCATTGAGCCGATGCAGCTGTAAGTGGTCAAGATACAAACCTATTTCTTTACCATGCTTTTGGTCATGTGTCTCACTGTTCACATTTTCTGTTCTGTAAAACAGCTGAGAGAATTCTGTCAAGTTAACAGCAGTTCTGTGTTGTTGTTTTCCAGGTAAACTTTGTTTTGCTCCAAGGTTTCTATTCCCCCAAAAGTTACTGGTGTGTAAAAGGCAAATTTCAATGAGTAAAAAGTCCTAACTCAAATTCGAAAGCGTTACATCAAATTTTCACTATTTTAATAGAGTTTGTATAAGATGCTTCTGTCAATAAAAGCTGTGTGGAAGGGGCTAGTTCAGTTCCTGTTCCATCAGGGATTTATTATTTCTTCTTGGGCTGTGACTGTACTAGCAGAGCAATCAGTTGCTGCAGAGTCCTGATTACAGCAAGGTGTTGTTGAGCAGCCCTCTTGAACCACTGCAATCCATCACTGGGTGGCTCAGTAGTTAGCACTGCTGCCTCGCAGCGCCAGGGACTGGGGTTTGATCCCACCCTTGGGCGACTGTCTGTGTGGAGTTTGTGCGTTCTCCCCGTGGTTTCCTTCGGGTGCTCCTGTTTCCTCCCACAATCCAAAGATTGTGTAGGTTAGCTGGATTGACCATGCTAAATTATCCCATCGTGTCCAGGAATGTGCAGACCAGGTGGATTGGCCATGGCAAATGCAGGATTACACAGATAGGGTTAGGGAGGTGGATCTGGATGGGCTACTCTTCGGAGGGTTGATGTGGGTACAGTGGGCCGAATGGCCTGTCTTCCATACTGTTGGGATTCTGACCATCTGTAGGTGCACCCACAGTGGTGTTAGGAAGTTTGTTCTAGCATTCTGGAACAGCAATATACTCCTGAGTCAGGATGGGTAGGACTTTGAGGGAAACTCAGGTGGTGGTGTTGCTATGTGTCTTCCCTCCTGGTCTTTCTAGGTGGTAGCTATCATGGCTTTGGAAGGTGCTGTGGGTAAAAGCTTAGCGATGTGTTGGTGTGTATCTTGTGAAATGCTGCTACTGCATGGGGGTGGTGGAGGGAGTGAACATATAAGATGGTGGATGGCATGCTGATCAAGTGGGCTGCTTTGGTCTGAATGGTGCCAAACTTCTTTAGTGTTGTACCCATCCAGGCAAGTGGGGAGTATTCCATCACACTGTTGACTTAGGCCTTGTAGATGGTGGACAGGCTTTGGGGAGTCAGGAGGTGAGTTACTTTTCCCGGAATCCTTAGCCTCTAACTTGCTGTTTTAACTAAAATATACATCATGCCTGGTGTGTTGGGGTTTCAGCACTGGCATTGCCATTGAGAATCAATGTGAGATGGTTAGATTCTCTCTGGTTAGAGGTGGTCATTGCTCAGCATTTCCACGGCATCCTGTTAGTTGCAACTTAACAGCCCAAGCCTGGGTGTTGCCCGCGTCTTGCTGCATATGGATGTGGACTGTTTCAATAACTGTCATTGAAGCCTGTGATTTTGACATCAGCAAATATCCCCCTCTTCTCACTCATTGAAGCAACTGAGGATTATTGGGCCCAAGACATGATCACTGCGCGAGGTTTGGATAATGCTCAGGGCTGAGGTTATTTAAATCGCGATGGCCACAACCATCTTCCTTTGTGCTCAGTATGACTCCAACCATCAAAGAACTTTCACCCAATTTCCGTTAATTTGCCTCCTTAACGCCACACTTGGTCAAACGTTGCCCTGGTGTCACTGTATTGCTGATCAAAATGAGATTGAATGGACAGTAATTGGCCAGTTTGGATTGCTTCTGTTTTTTGAGCACGATTTAACTGAGCAACCTCCCATATTGTCACATTGGGTGGCACGGTGACTCAATGGTGAGCACCGCTGCCTCACAGCGTCAGGGACCCAAGTTCAATTCCAGCCTCAGGCGACTGTCTGTGTGGAGTTTGCACATTCTCCCCGGTTTCCTCACATAGTCCAAAGATGTGCAGGTTAGGTGGATTGGCCAGGGGAACTGCAGGGTTTCAGGATTAGGGTGGGCAGGTTAATCTGAATGGGATGCTGTATGGAGAGTTGGTGTGGACTTGTTGGGCTGAATGGTCTGTTTCCACACTGTAGGGAGTCTGTGGAAAGGTAGAAGTTACTGGTCTGGCAACACGTGTTGGGAGAAAGCAGAGTTAATGTTTCCGGTCCAGTGACTCTTCACCACGTTGTCAAGGTAGATGCCAGTGTTTTAGCTGTGGTACAACAGCTTGCTGAGGGGTTCAGGAAGTTCTGGAGTTCAGGTCTTCAGTATTACTGCATAAGCCCTTCATCATTCATCATGTGCTTTTCCAGCACCACATTTTCCGACACAGGAACTGAGCAGGTTGGGGTTTACGATCGGGCTGACAGTGGTGACCATTGTTTCTTGGTCCATTCCTCAACACAGCCTTGATTTGTTTTGGCACTTCTATTGTGTGCTTGGTGTTGAACAAACACTGTAAGGGTTTCTTTCCTTCAGATTTTCAGCATAGCTGCGTGTTGTTCAAGTTTTCACAAGCCAACGTTATTTTGATCTGACAACTTGATTGTTTTAAGGGCAATGGTGGTTACAGGAATCAGTCACCACTGTTCTCTGTTATTTTGCTAACGTTTTCTGTCGTGACCACACTGGGTCCACATATCCACACACCTTTTAAATGAGTTGTGAATTTCCACCTGTACCATTACTTTTAGACAGTGAGTTCCAGCCCTCAACCATCAACTGAGCAAAATAAGAGCTACTACCATCTGACTGAATTCTCAAAGTTAGAATTGTGCAGCCACATAGTGACCTTGCAAGAGTTCACAACAGTAACCAGCCAAATAGTGTAGATACTGGAAATCTGGCAGGCAGGTTACTGACCAGAAACCTGTTCCATCAAACACTTTGCATGGCCTGTTGAATATTTCCAATTTTTAAAAAAATGTCTAATCTTTTACAAAATATTGCTGTGTGACCAAGCTGACACATTTTAAAATATTAGCACCAAAAAAGCTCCCTACACAAGGGTAGAAAGGAAGGCTTACAGTGAGCCAAGTTCAAAGATAAATGTCATGGGATCATCCATTTCCTTTCTAACATAGAAATCTGTGATTTGGTGACATTTATATTTGAACATTGTTCACTTTGGCTTTCTACTCTGGAGCTTTGGAAGCTTCTTTGGTACTCGCATTGTAATGTGTTACCTTGGTCACAGCAACGTTTCACAAAGGTTAGAAAATAAAATAACAAGTGGAAATATTTGACAGGGCAGGCAGCGTGTGCAGAGACGTGTTTTCATGTGGATAAAAACTAATGTGTACTTAGAGGTTTGAGTTAATCAGGGAAAGCCAGTGCAAGTTTGTAAACAGCAGTTTATGGGGGACTGATCATAGTCAGACGGCATGGAAACAGATCCTTTGGCCCAACCTGTCCATGCCAACCAGATTTTCCAAACTGAACCTGTCCCGTTTTCCTGCATTTGGCCCTTATCCCTCTAAACCTTTCCTATTCATGTATCTGCCTGAATTACTTTTAAATGTTGCACCGGTACCTGCATTTACCACTTCCTCTGGCAATTCATTCCTTATATGCACTAACCTCTGTGTGGGAAAAGTTGTCCCTCAGGTGCCTTTTAGACCTTTCCCCTTTTACCTTATACGTAGGCCCTCTATTTTTGAACTCCCCTCCCCTAGGGGTAGGACCTTGGCTACTGACCTTATCTATGCTTCTCATGACTTTATAAGCCTAGATAAGGTCACCCCTCAACCTCCTACGTTCCATGCAATAACAAAGTTGAAGGAAAGAATATAACACCATAGCCCCAATACAATACCCCACTCTATTTCCAGCAATAAACGGTGAAAGTCTTGACCAGAATAAGTCAGAAAGTAGCAATGTGAATTGTTTGACAATTTCTAGGAACGTGTGTGGCAATAAATGTGCTTCAAACTGAAGCATGTATAGTTTGTGGTGGTGACAATTGCCTAGCTTGCCAGGGTGGATGGTATCTGTCATGAAGCAATTCTTTCTGAATACACCTCCAGCGATGTTGTTCTGCTCTGTCTCATGCTGTATGTGGGCTTTTCACTTTCTTGTGGTAGGAAACCATGTTATCGTCGGATTGTGAAAGCTGAGTACTTATCTAACTCCCCCCCCCCCCACATCACGAATATTCCAGAGTTTCCTTGAAATTATCATCTGGTAGTCAAGTACTGAAGGTGCCATGAAATCAGATCATCCTTTTGGGACATTGATTGGCCCCTCATTCGAGGTGTAATGGGGAAAGACTCTTGGCCATCTTGTCGTTTCTGTGGGGAAAAGGTAAGTTCAGATTGGAATGTTTACACGACTGCTGTCCATAATTTGTGCCAGTGGTTTGCTTCACTCTTGAAGATGCTGTTCTTTGAAGGAGCTGTTACACAAAGATCCATGCTAAATGGGCAGCACGGTGGCTCAGTGGTAAGCACTGCTGCCTCACAGCACCAGGGACCCAGGTTTGATTCCAGCCTCGGGCAACTGTCTGTGTGGAGTTTGCACATTCTCCCCCGTGTCTGCGTGAGTTTCCTCCAGGTGCTCGGGTTTCCTCCCACAGCCCAAAGATGTGCAGGTCAGGGTGAATTGGCCATGCTAAATTACCCGTAGTGTTCAGGGATGTGTAGGTTAGGTGCATTAGTCAGATAAATATAAGATGATAGGGTAAGGGAATAGGTCTTGGTGGGTTACTCTTCAGAGGGTCTGTGTAGACTTGTTGGGCCGAATGGCCGCTTTCCACACTCTAGGGATTCTATGCTGCTTTTTCAACTGATTCTGGTGAATGAAGGAAGTCCCATAAAACAAGTGGGAGAGCAGAAAGTTCTCATTGATTCTTGGTCAAACACTTCTAACCAACATCATCAAGAGAAAGAAACTGGTTATTGCTTTTTGAGCGATCTTTCCAAAAAGAACATAGTGCTGAGGTTTCGTAGCACCTAATTGTATCTTAACACTTGCGACTTGTTAGAGACAGGCTATATCAGTGCAGGGTCATTCTTTAACCTGGGGATTGTACTAAGAACTAGTCTGTGCTACTGTCATTTCCACCCTGCTGCCAGTGAAGGCCCACAGCATGGGAACCAACAACCAAAAGGTCTACTCAGTGAAGCAACCTAGGTGAGAGCCCAGTCTCGAGGCAGAGACATCCTGGCTGTGTTTGAATTGTGGCTGCTCAGTGCTGATGTCTTGTTCCATACTGAAGCCTGAAAGTATTGCCACTGCTTACAATGTTCTCGTTAACAAGTTCCACTTTGATCTCTTCCCCCTTATTCCCAGTGTTAGTAGATTCTTCACTTTCCAGGAACCTGTTTTCAACTGTTTCACCCCGAAGCAGATGGGGCTTGATCCCAGCCTCCTACCACCTTGTCACAAGAGCCTGACACGTCCTTGTATATTCTTACAAGGGAAAAAAAACCCAACTGTGTCTACCTTTAGTGTAACAAGGAGGGGGGTGGCCTCCTGTGGAACAGGGGATTCTCCGCCCCTCATTATCTTTCTGTAATCATCAGGATCCCGGTGGTATCTTCTGACCTTCCTCCTTACCCCTTAAAGGGCTGTTTTGTGAAGTTTCCTTCTCACTGTAGGTGTGCCATTCCATGGATTGCTCTCGCTCTCGCTCTCTCTCTCTCTCTCTCTCTCGCTCTCGCTCTCTCTCATTCTCTCACTAGCCACATAATTTATAGCTGAGCCATCTTTGGCTGTATTGGCCCCCTTTTTGTAATAAAATAGGTTTTGGAATTATAACTTAATGTCCAGAGGACTAGTGACCTTTGGCTATGACATGTTCATACCTGCCCCCACAGCTCCACTGCTGTGGCCTCAATGAAAGACAAGGCTATCTTTGACTTTTCTTTGTATCACTCAACACCCACCTCCATTACTGTGAACCACACCAATCTCCACATCCCTCTGCATTTCTTTGGAGAAAGCTTCCCCTCTCTGCTATTCTGCCAAACTCTGTTCTGTCTATATCTTTTGGATTAGCTGGCTACACCCTCACTATGATGGCCATTCCTTATCCAAAGTTGTATGCCCTTGTTCCCCAGTGAAGTCTTTCCTCACTCCCACTCCCAAATCGAGCCTGTTGAGTATATCTGCCTTTCTTCATCTGAATCACAAGGAGTGCACCTTCAGCTGGTGTCAAGCTAGTTGAGCCATCTGCCACCAGATGTGACTGGACCGTGTGACATGTCAGTTGCTTTCTGCTAAAACCACCCACTGTATTCAGATCATTCTGAAGATCAACAGTGGACCATGTTGGTCTTTTCATTTCAAGACATTTCCTTAAAGACCACACCATGCAGACTTAACCATTTAGCTGACCCAATCTTCTGGGCCAGCCTACCATGAGGACCTTGTCAAATGCTTTAGTAAAGTTCACGTGGACAACGTCAACTGCCATACCTCCTTCAGTCATCATCTTCACTTTCTCAAAAGGGTCAACCGAGTTTGTGAGGCAAGACCTCTCAGAATAAAAACATGCTGACTAACCCTAATAATTCCATTCTTTTCCAAATGTGTGAAAATCTGTCCTTAATCATCCCCAGTGATTTCTCTACCATTGAGGTGAGGCTTACTAGCTTATAGTTTCCTGGGTTATCCCTGTCGCCCTTCTGAAACAAATGAACATTGACTATTCTGCAATCTTCTGGGACCTCACCTGTGGCTAAAGGGGATACAAAGATGTTTCTCAACCCCAGAACTCTCCTCCCCGCCTCCGTCAGCATCTTTGGACAGATGACGTCAGGCTCAAGGGGTTTATCTCCCATGATGTTTTTCAAGGACCAACCCAGCACCTTCGCCACCACCACCACCTTAATATTGGCATGCCCTTCAATATCAACATATCCATCCTTAATCTTACTGTCATCCTTATCTTCCTCCTTAGTGAATACTGATGCAAAGTGCTCATTAAGGACCTCACCCACATCTTCTGGCACCATGCTTAAATTCCCTCCATGTTCCCCTTTCCCTAGCTGGCTCCTTGCTCCTAATATACATATGAAATGCTTTAGGAGTCATCTTAATCCCACTTGCCAAGGATATTTCATGGTCCCCTTTTATCTTTCAGTTCTTTTCTGCTTCCTTTATATTCCACAAAGGCAGTGTCTGATTTCAGTTTTCCAAACCTTACACATGCTTTATTTTTCTTTTTGGCTAAACTTGCAAAATTACTTGGCACCTAGGATTCCTGAATCTGACCATTCTAATCTCATAGGAACTTGCTGGTCCTGAACACTGATCAACTGGCTATTAAAAGACTCCCACTTGGCGAAAGTGGGTTTACCCTTGGTCTCCCCCAGTTGAATTTGTTCAGTTCCTGACCAACACTGCTTGTGAACATGACCAGAGTTTCCAGTTGTCTCCCATTTCAGCACACCACTGTGTTCTCTGGCCAACTTCCTGTCTCGGGCCTGTCGCAGTGTTCCAGTCGGGCTCAAAAACTGGAAGAGCAGCATCTCACTTTCCACTTGGGGATCCTGTAGACATCAGGACTCGATATCGAGTTCAGTTATTGTAGGGCCTGCTCACCTCCTTCCATGTCCTTTGAAAGAGGAAAGATCTGATGGATAGAAAGGAAAAGGTCATCGAAGAGGAGTGATATTGGTAGGAAGGGACAGAGTGTACCAGTCTGAGTGCAATAGCCAATGAGGGCAGATTTAGTAATATAGTAATTTAATGATGCACACCAAGAAAATGACACACCCAAAGGCTCTGTATATGAATGCACAAATCATTTCTAACAACTGAATGAATTAATGATTCAAATAGAAATAAATAATATATGGGAAATGTGAAGCTTTTAAGGTTTAAATAGGTTTAAATAGACAGTGCATTCTGCACGACAGAGATCTGGATGTCCTGGTACGTTAATCACAAAAGGCTAGTGGACAGGTTCGGAGAGTGGGCAAAGAAGTGGCAGATAGAGTACAATGTGGGAAAGTGTGAGATCATACACTTTGGTAGGAAGAGTAGAGGCATGGGCTACTTTCTAAATGGGGAGAAAATTCAGAAGTCTGAAGTGCAAAGAGACTTGGGAATTCCAGTCCAGGATCCTCTCGAGGTAAACCTGCAGGTTGAGTCAGTAGTTAGGAAGGTAAATGCAATAATAGCATTTATTTTGAGACCATTTGAATATAAAAACAGGGATGTGTTTGAGGCTCTATCAGGCTCTGGTCCGACCACATTGGGAGTATTGAGCGCAGTTTTAGGCCCTAAATCTCAGGAGCATGTTCACAGGAGGTTCATGATCTTGTCCCAGGAATGAAATGTTTAACATGTGAGGAACATTCAAGGACTCTGTATCTACACTCGATGGAGTTTAGAAGGATGAGGGAGGATCTAATTGAAGCATACAGAATACTGAATGGCCTGGACAGAATAGATGTTGGGAAGATGTTTCCATTGGGAGGAGAGACTAGGATCCATGGGCACAGCCTTGGGGTAGAGGGGAGACTTTATAGAACAGAGATAAGGTGAAACTTCTTCAGGCAGAGAGTGGGGAATCGATGGGATTCACTGCCCCAGAAGGCTGTGGAGGCCAGGTCATTGAGTATATTTAACACTGAGATAGGTTCATGAGTATCAAGGGATACGGGGAGAAAGTGGGAGAATGGTGTTGAGAAACATATCAGCCATGATTGAATGACAGAGCAGACTTGATGGGCTTAACGGCTTAATTTCTGCTCCGATGTCTTCTGGACAGTTGCAAATTGTG
This sequence comes from Chiloscyllium plagiosum, assembly GCF_037043375.1. Classification (NCBI taxonomy): domain Eukaryota; kingdom Metazoa; phylum Chordata; class Chondrichthyes; order Orectolobiformes; family Hemiscylliidae; genus Chiloscyllium; species Chiloscyllium plagiosum. Next base: position 26,912,905 of record NW_028270183.1, on the reverse strand, counting down.
ATTAAAAGCCGATTGGTATGTTAGCATTTATTGCAAGGACACCAGTATAAAAGTTGGGAAGTTTTAATTTGGGTTATACAGGATGTTAGTGAACTCGTGATCTGGAGGCCTGTGTAGTACTTTGGGGTTGGGTAGCCTAGCCACTGAATGGCAGCGTTGCATCTAGAGTGACGCTAACAGTTCGATTCCTGCACTACCTGGAGATCACCGTGGGATCTGGTGACCTTTGGGTCATTGCAGCTTATGGGCCTCTGGCAGTTTTGGTGACTTTCAAAGCTTTGCTGCCCCCCACTGAAAGGATGTAAATGCAATGGAAGCAGTTCAGCAGAAGTTCACCCCAACTGATGATGGGATTGGCTTGTGAGGGAAGATTGATTCACTTACGCCTGTACTCATTGGAGCTGAGACCATGAGTTGCAGTTCCTGAAATTGAAGCTCCGAAGGAGAGTTGACTGGACAGATGTTGAGAGGATGCTCCTCCTTCTGGGAGATACTAGAATGAATGTCTCCCATCCAAGATGGAGATGAGGACGTTTTATCCAAGGGCCATTAAGATGAAGAATTCTCTTCCCCAGAGAGCAGTGAAGAAAGAGTTGCACTTTACTTTGGAGTTAGAGTATTGATTAAAAGGAGTTGATAGTGTCAGGGGATAGACTGGAAAGTGTAGTTGTGTCCATAGTCAGATCAGTCATAATCCTATGAAATGGTAGAGCTGTTTTGAGGGGGTTAAGTGGCCTATTCCTGTTCTTAGTTCATATGTCTGGCTGTATTATTCTCTCCAGCACTATGCTAACTTCTCCTGTAGCTCATTCAAATCTTGTTTCCTAACTTGTTGCAGGACTGAGACCTTGACCAACGTTACAAATAACTTTGTCCTTGACTGTGAACAGATTGCTTCTTCCATCATTTTCTTTCTCTCTCCAGCCTTTGCATGGGCAGCCAGACCATCCTGCTGCAGAGTTTCAGCTCTGCTCTTCAGTTTCATGCCTTTGCTTGGTACCACCTTAACCACTGATCACATCCTGAGCTGTTTTAGCAGAAGGTTCCCTTTCCATGTCTACACCATGACATTGAGACAATACTAGGAATCCTTATTTACCCCTCTGCTTTCTCATTTCTGTGATTCCCCCTTGGTGCCACATGTGATACACGACTCCACCCAACTCTTCCTCTCTGTAATTTCCTAGGCTGCTTCCACAGCAACTTATCCAGTCTGGAATGGATCAGGTTCTTTCCTCGTATCAGATTAATGGCAAAGATTGGACATAATCTTTCCAATCCGGAGACCATCTGGGGCAAAATCGTTGTTTGTAACTTTTGCCCAACTGTTCAGCCACTTCCACAATGTTATCCATCTCTGTCCTTATATCTAATCAAACCTCTTTCCCTGTCCCTGTACCTTCACGCTGAACTGTTGCAGCACTCAGCTAACCAACCTCCTAACCTTGATCCTCTGTAAACCCAAGTGATTTACCCAAAGCAGAATCCCATCAATTTGGTGATGCTAATGTTGTCTTGATCATGTAAAATAAGAATCTATCTGTCAATGATTCACAGAGGATGCTGTTTCCAATGCAAACATCATTAGAAGCCTGCAAATTTTCATCTCTCTGTTCATGAGCAAATAGAGACCAAGAAGATTTCCAGTGTCGAGGTTAAACCATTCTAAAAATTGAGAAGTTATGCTCAATGCAGTCTTTCACAGCATCTCCACAACTTCAGGTAGGAGCAATGATGTAGAGTCAATCTGTTTCAAAGTCTTGCTGGGTTTCCAGGGAAGGAAACATTCAGACTTGTCATACACTATCCCATATCCTTGGTGTACCCTGCAATGAGGTGCTGCTGCTCTCTGTTCAAACCATGAATGTCCAGCTGAACTCTACCTTCATTAACATGACTACCATGGCTGCTTGCTTGCTGATTTATCACTGATGTGCTTTTATCAAGACCACTCGCTGGCTGTCTGTGCTACTGCCCTGAGACCACAGATATGAAGGCTCTGCAGTGTATAGCCTCTATCAACAAAGACAGGCAGAATTAATCTACCTCCTGTTAATCAGTCTCAAATCTAAAACAATGTTTTAGACTCTTATTAAAGCCCTTCAGAAATCTCCCCTCCACTTTAATCACCGATGGTCTAATGTTCAAGAAAACTGAGACATTCCAAATGAATTTCTGATGACGGACCTAATGGCATAAACTTCAAGCATTTCTCAAATCCTGAATGACCAACCACAGAAGGAACAATAACAGATCCTGCCACATTTTCCACTAATGGGAGATGGAAGCATTTCCATTACATGACCATCTTAATCAGAATCTAGTGTACTTTACTGAACACTGCCCTCAGGCACTTTGCAACAGTGTGGGCAGAATGCCTCGGCGACTTTAGCCAGAATATCTGATTTAGATATCGATATTTGATTTGCTATTTTTGCTACTACCATACAAAAAAAACAGACAACTTGAGCTTGCCTCAACTTTGCTCAAATCCTAATCTGCAACATGGCCAGCTCGCCTAACTGACAGACATGCAGCTTTGTGCCCCAAATTTAACATTTTCATCTTCCTGCCTTATGGCCATGTCCCTCCTTATGTCTAACCTCCAGTCCTAAAGCCTCTTTCCCAGATTCTCCATTTCCTTGCTGTAACAAATCAACCCTTTTCACAGCTGACAGTAACCCGTGCTTCACACTAATAAATTCCTTCGCTAAACCTTGCTACTCCTACTTGCCTCTCCGTTGAAGCATCTATTTGGACAACTTTCTTTTAATTTGCAGCTCCGTAAAACTGCTTGGGTCATTTTACTGTCAATGGTATTATGTAAATGCAACTTCTGGTAACACAGTTGCAGGAGGAAAGCTACTACATCTCTCTGCTAATGTCAGAATTTACCCAGGTCTGCCCATCGACAAAAACTGAGACAAACCCAATCTGTCCATTTACTGCCCTATTAGCATACCTGAAACCATTCACAAGGTGTGAGAGAGGGGCACAATTCTCCCCTTGCCTGTAATACCTTACTCAGCTGTGCACAGCTTTGGTTCGATCAGGGCCACATGACTTTGGATCTTGTTCAGCCTTGGGCAAAAACATTGACAAGGGAATGGTATTAAAAGGTGCAGTGTCCTTGACATTGAGGCTGGTTTGACCAAGTGTGGCACGAAGCAATGCCAGTAAAATTGAAGTCATTTCAAATCGAGGATGTGGAGAGGAGCATTATCGTAGGTTGGAGTCATACTTAGCACAAAAGGAAATGGTCATGGTGACAGGTGATCCCCTCAGCCCTGAGACAGTGGTGTTCCTCATTCATTGCTGAATATCCGCCCCCCCCCCCCCCCCCCCCCCATTGTAAAGTGGCACTTGTGGATTATATGAACAAGGAACTAGATAGACCTCTTCGTCCTTCAAATCCGCTCGGGTATTCAATAAAGTCAGGGCTGATCAGATTGCTACATATCCCCAATAATCTTTTATATGCTCAGTGGTCAAGAGTCTAACTCTGCTTTAAAAATATTTAAGCATTCTGCATCCACTGACTTTTGAGGAAGGGAATTTAAAAGACACTCAACTCTGAGGGGAAGATAATGTCTCCTAATCTGATTTAAATGGATATCCTCTTACTTTTAATCTCTGAGCCCCGATTCTGTGTGCTCCCACAAGAGGGAATGTGTTTTTGGCATCTATCTAGTAAACTCCCCTCAAGACCTTGTATGTTATAATTAAGTCACCTCTGACCTTTCTAACCTCCAGAGGATATAGTGGTTTACTAGCCTTTCCTCACAACACAATCTGCTCAGTCCAGGTTACTCATGGAGTAAACCTCCTCTGAGCTGCTTCCAATGCAGTAGTGACCTGCCTGGTGACCGTATCTACACACTGTACACACTATTGCAGCTATAGTCCCATCAATACCCTGTATAAGTGAAACATCACATTTGTACACTTACATTCAATTCCCCTTGCTATTGGTTTTCTTGCTTACCTGCTGTGATTCATGCACCAGGACAGCTGGACTGATCTGCACCTCAGAGCTCTGCAATCTCTTACCGTTTCGAGGGCGTGGTTTTTTTTTTATTCTTTATGCCAAAACAGACAATTTCACAACTTTCCACTTTCTAATGAAGCAGTGCTTTCCTGCATGCAGACTGTACGTGTCAGTGGTAAATAACCTTTTGTACACGCAAGGAAATGCCTTTGAGGGGAAACAACACCTAAAAATGAGCAAACTTCTACAATATTCTACCCTCCAAGCAGCACAAACCTGTCCCAGACAGTTAACATTGAGAACGACATACTACCAACCAGCTATAATGTGATGCAGTGTGTCATCGACAGGGCTAACAAATAATAATTACTCACCACCAACCTGCTCAGTGCTTCGTTTGGGTTTTGGTAGGACCACTCATTATACACGTGGTTCAAACATGGGTCAAAGGACTGAGCCCCAGAGAGCAAAAGAATGAGGACCATATCTGTAAACAGCGAATCTATTTCAGCACCCCACGCCACCACCCTCTTTTTTTTTCCCCCCCCACCCCACCCTCTATCCCCCCCATCCTCCCACTCACCCTCACACACCACATCACTCTCAATGCCTTGCACCATCGCACCATCTCACTATCTCCCTCCCTCCCTCCCTGTACCTCCCTCCTGTTTCCACCCTCTCATCCACACTCTGTCTGTTTGTCTGCCTCTATCCCACCCACCCATCCTCTCACTGCCTCCCTCTGTCCCTCTCCCTCCCTCCCTCCCTTGCTGCCTCCTTCTTTCCCTCCTCACTGCCTCGTTTCCTCTCGCCCACCATCTCATGGCCCCCCTCCTTGTCACTGCCTCCTTCTCACCCCCTCCCTCCATCCCCCACAACCACCCCTCCACCTGTTCCTTCCACCCAGCCTTTCCCTCTGTCCCTCCCTCCTTCGGAAATCCAGCTCTGAATGAGCTTTACACTGCCTCTGCCAATTTCTAGTTAAATGACTCAAATCTTTTTCAATAAAAATTTGGTGAATTACTCAGGGATGTTTTATTTCATTAGAGGCAGTAGGAAAGTGCAATAAAATACCGTACATAATTGTGTAGAAATGAAGTTTGTATGTCTAAATGTTTAGTCAAAAATAAGGAATTGATGTTTACACAGGTGACATTTTCATGTAATTGTAATCCATCCTCTCCCGTTGCCTCCCCATCAGACAGAAGCCATCCTTCCCAACCTCACTCTCAAAAATAACACACAGGGAACTAACATATATATCTATAAAGGCTGAACAATCACCTTTAGTACAATGATATTCTGTTTTTTATTAGCCAAAGGTAAGGTACCAACATGTATATCTGAGCAACATTACTCATGGACATCGTGGTATAGAGGTCACCATTTTCTGTAGTTTTTTTTGACTAGAGGCCAGATCCTTAGCTGTGATGAGTGAGTTCTTTTCCCTGAGCTGAGTGGACTTCAGGAGCAGGCTTGAGAGTGTGGTGCTAGAAAAGCACAGGTCAGGCATCATCTGAGAGCAGGAGAATCGGTGTTTCGGGCCCTTCATCAGGAATGTTGGGCTTATGCCCAAAACGTCGATTCTCCTGCTCCTCGGATGTTGCCTGACCTGCTGTGCTTTTCCAGCACCACTCTCTCAGCTCTGATCTCCAGCATCTGCAGTCCTCACTGTCTCCTTCAGGAGCAGGCTGACAGCTCTCACACACAGCAATGATTCACTGAATTCTTTCACACATGAACTAGACCTGTTTCTCCTGTGGTAGATGTCACTGCTTTCCCAGAGATTGAGACTGTTGTTGGGAATTCAGAGTATAGTGATCACCTCCATCAGCTTCCTCATCTCGGGCTTTAAAGAGGAATTTTCCAGATATGCTCTCCCCAAACTGGTCTGCTCTAAAACCCTATTTTCCATTACTGAGAGATTCTTTGTTCATATTTATCTAAAGCTAACAGGTCTCATGTGTTGCTAACTCCTGTTGTAACACTTCTTCATGTCCCCATACAAAGACACTGTCTGTTGTTTTTTTCTCTCTCTCTCTCTCTAACATTTCTTCAACCCCTCATCCCCCAGCTTTGCACGCTATGTTGAAGAGCTCTGAAATGTCTTCAGACTAAGTGTGTTTCAGGGCACTGTTCCCACACGGCAGTCAGATTTCGAGTAGTAGTGGTGAAGTGTAGGAGTCTGTGGTCTGATGAGATAGCGTTCAGTAGAGCAGTGAGGTTTTCAGACCCAGAGCTCTCAGCCTGCGGAATCTCATAGCTATTACCATCAAAGCAAATCCTGACAAACTACGCCGAGAGACCCAAACGCTGTGGTACCAAGTACACTGGGTGTGGTGTTCTCTGTCCCAGCAGCCTTCAGTGGTGTAGGTGCAGCAGGTTGTTGATCACTGTACTCTGTGCCCTCTCACCTTTTGGTTAGTGTGCTGTCAGGTGATGCAGTGACTTAGCAAACAGCCTTTCGTCCGTGGGAGCCAGGTCGAACTGCAGCTCACATGGTCAGATCAAAGTCAACCCAACTGTCACTTCAAACAAACAAACAACAGAAATTGTTGGCAAAGCTCAGCCAGCCTGGCAGCATCTGGCGAGAGAAATCCGAGTCAATGTTTCAGGTCCTGTGACCCTTCCTCAGAACTGATGGTAGCTAGGGACTCATCAGTTTATGTGCAGATGATGGGGTGGGATGGTATTAGGAGGTAAATAATAGGTAGTGATGCAGCCAAAGAGAGAGAACAATAGGTGGACAGATAAAGGAGTAGATGATAATCTGGCTGGGTGGGTGAATAGCTGTTAGAGGGGACAGTTAGTGGCTAACAGTGAGTTGTGTGTAACAGCAGACTGTCGGGGTAATGACAAGGGCATGCGAGAGTTCAAACCCTAAAGGTATTCAACTCGATATTGAGCCCAGAAAGCTGCAGGGTCCCCAAGTGGAAAATGAGGTGCTGTTCTTCCAGCTTTTCTGGGTCACTGCAGCAAGTCTGTATCAGAGATATTGACCAGGGGACAGGGTGGTGTGTTGGAGTGACAGGCGATAGGAAGCTCAGGGTCTCCTGTTTTTGCGGGCAGAATGTCGGTGTCCTGCAAAGCAATCACCTTGTGTTTGTTTAATTTCCCCAATGTACAGGATTAGGAATTGTGAGCAGCAAATGCAGCAGACTAGATCATCTGAAGTACAGGTAAAATACTGCTTCACCTAGCCCTTGGATCCTCAGGAGGGAGGAGGTAAATGGGCTGGTGTTACATCTCCTGTGGTTGCTGGGGAAGGTGTTGTGGGGAGGGTTCAGAGTGGAACAATCCCAGCAGACTGTTAATATCAGACTGGATTGTGTTGGACTGCGTCAATCCAGTTCTGCAGCACGAAACAATGCACCGTCTTTCTCCTGCGATGCGAAAAGAGGAATCTGGCAGGTTGAAGTGGGCCTGCGTGGCTGCCTGATGAGTTGACTGAGGGATTAGAGGATGGTGGAGGGGGAGTGGGGGTTTATTTGCTGTGGAAATGCCTTTGAGTTGGGCGGGGGGGGGAAAAGAGTGAAGGCAGATTTATTCCTGGGGAATGACTTAGAGTCAGAGTCTACTACTGGAAGGTGGGCTGAGGAGATATATTATTTATCACTCAGGTAGACTTTAAATTGCAAGATGTCACGCGCTCAAAGGAGCCTCCATTTTACTTGAATGTGCAGCAATCCCTCCGCCTTGGCCTCCTGCACAGGAATGTATGAACCAGGCTGAATAACTAATCCAGCTAAACTGAAGCACCAACTATGAAGCTCTCTGCTTAACTGTTTTGAGAAGATTTGCTTAATTATCTGTTCAGAGTTGAATTGGTTGATCATGGAAAAGGGTCACCACAATTGGCCTGATTTTATTTATGAGGTAATACGGTCACATGTGACCCATACCTTCTGTATTTATGTTGCATTTAGATTCACACAGAAGCAGAATGAGAAAAAAATTGTCAATGCCCTTAAGAAAATTATCAGGCATCTATAAAATTTTAAGCAGAACATGAAGCCATGAATTTAAATATCACTATTTAAATTGGCACAAAATAACACACAAGCATTCAGCATTGCAGAGTCACAAAGCTGAATATTATAGCCGGGTAGTGACCACATCTTTACTGTGTCTTGGGTCTCACCCTCTGATTGAAGAATTGGTAGTGTTCACTCGAAAAGCATCTACACCCATTTCCATATAGTAGCTACTGAGCACAAACCTTAAGCTAGAGATTCCACATTTATGTGCAAGTAGTTTGGTGCCTTAAGGATTTGAACATTTCCTGGTTAGCTGAGTGTTCCTTTGTCAGGTTGGAAACCGTTCTCACTTCTTTACAGCTGCTTTCTTTCTCCTCAAGTCAAAGAATGTTTTCCTCAATGCAGCCTTTGTTTCTTTACCCCACTGCTTGTTACCCTGTGCTCCCAGCCTGTTTTAAACAATCCCTGTCTCCATCAACCCCACTGCAGCCTCTTTCTTAATCTGCTCACTGCTCAAATAACAGCAAACAGAGATGTAAGCTATCCTGTGGCTGGGGGAGCAGTCCCTTCCCATTTCTATTTATGAATGTGCTCACCTGGATATTTGGGGAGGCAGATTAACCCTCCCCCCCAGTATAGTTTGTGTGGCTGTGATACCTGGGGAATCCCAGTGTTTACTATACTCATGGAGAGGGATAGGAGCAGGCTGTATTGGAAAGTATTTAATTGGGGAGGGGGAATTACAATGGTATTAGGCAGGAACTGGGGTCCCTAAATTGGGAACAGATGTTCTCCGGGAAATACGCAACAGAAATGTGGAGGTTGTTTAGGGAGCTCTTGCTGATAGTGCTGGATAGATATGTCCCACTGAGGCAAGGAAGAGACGGTAGGGTAAAGGAACCTTAGGTGACAAGGGATGTGGAACATCTAGTCAAGAGGAAGAAGGAAGCTTACTGAAGGTTGAGGAGGCAAGGATCAGACTGGGCTTTAGAAGGTTACAAGGTAGCCAGGAAGGAACTGAAGAATGGACTTAGGAGAGCTAGAAGGGGGCATGAGAAAGCTTTAGCAGGTAGGATTAAGGAAAACCCTAAGATGTCCTACCCTTACGTGAGGGACAAAAGGATGGTCAGATAGAGGGTAGGGCTGATCAGGGATAGTGGAGAGAATTTGCACCTGGAGTCAGAGGAAGTAGCGGAGGTCCTTAATGAATACTTTGCTTCTGTATTCACTACTGGGAGGGATCTTGTCGTTTGTGAGGACAGTGTGAAACAGGCTGGTATGCTCAAACAGGTTAATGTTAAGAAGGAGGATGTGCTGGAAATTTTGAAAAACATGAGGATGGATATATCCCCTGGGCAGATGGGATATACCCAAGGTTACAATGTGAAGTGAGGGAAGAGATTGTGTCCGCGATGATCTTTAAGTCCTCACTGTCCACTGGAGCAGTACCAGATGATTGGAGGGTGGCAAATATTATTTCCATGTTCAAGGAAGGGAATAGGGATAATCCTGGGAATTACAGACCAGTCAGTCTTCTCTGTGGTGGGCAAATTATTGGAGAGGAATCTGAGAGACAGGATTTATGATTACTTGGAAAAGCACAGTTTGGTTAGAGATAGTCAGCATGGTTTTGTGAGGGGCAGGTTATGCCTCACAAGCCTTATTGAATCCTTTGAGGATGTGACAAAACACATTGATGAAGGTAGCGCAGTGGATGTGATGTATATGGATTTTAGCAAGGCATTTGATAAGGGTTCTCCATGGTAGTTCATTCAGAAAGTAAGGAGGCATGGGATACAGAGAAATTTGGCCATCTGGATACAGAATTGGCTGGCCCATAGAAGGCAGAGAGTGGTAGTAGATGGGAAAGTATTCATCCTAGAGCTCAGTGGGACCTCTGGTCTTGGTGACGTTTATAAATGACTTGGATGAGGAAGTGGAAGGGTGGGTTAGTAAGTTTGCCGATGACACGAAGGTTGGTGGAGTTGTGGATGGTGAGGAGGGCTGTTGTAGATTGCAATGGGACATTGACAGGATGCAGAGCTGGGCTGGTAAGTGGCAGATGGAGGTCAACCTGGAAAAGTGTGGAGTGATTCATTTTGGAAGGTTGAATTTGCATGTGGATTACAGGGTTAAAGGCAGGATTCTTGGCAGTGTGGAGGAACAGAGGGATCTTGGGATCCATGTTCATCAATGCCTCAAAGTTGCCACCCAAGTTGATAGGGTTGTTAAGAAGGCGAATGGTATGTTGGCTTTCGTTAGCGGGGGATTGAGTTTAAGAACCACAAGATTATGTTGCAGCTCTATAGAGACCTGGTTAGACCACACTTGGAATATTGTATTCAGTTCTGGTTGCCTCATTATAGGAAGGATGATAAAGCTTTAGAGAGGGTGCAGAGGAGATTTCCCAGGATGCTGCCTAGACTGGAGGGCATGTCTTAAGAAGAAAGGTTGAGGGAGCTAGGGCTTTTCTCATTGGAGCGAAGAAAGATGAGAGATGACTTGACAGAGGTGTAAAAGGTGAGGACTGCAACAAACAATACATTAGACACAGGCAGAAAACTAGCCACCAGGATACAGGAACACCAATTAGCCACCAAAAGACATGACCAACTATCACTTACACACAGAATAAGGACCCCACTTTGACAGGGACAACACATCCATCCTAGAGCAGGCTAAACAGAGATACGCACGGGAATTCCTAGAGGCCTGGCATTCAATATACGCATCAATTTAGACCCCATTTACCAACCTCTGAGACAAAGAACTGGAAATAATACAACCACCTTAACGGACCAAGACACACAAATAGAAAATGGGTCACTAACACCAGCACTTCACCAGTGGCTCACTGATTATGTTACCTAGCACGGTGACGAAACGTCTGAGAACACACCCACCAGCTCAGTGAACAAACTTACAACATGAAGATGATCAGAAGCAAATCCTGGACTTTTTCACAGGGTGGAAATGGCCATCATGCAGGGTTTAAGGTGATTGGAGGAAGGTTTAGGGGAGGTAGGTTCCTCTCACAGAGAGTGGTGGGTGGAGTGCACTGCCAGCAGTGGGAGTAGAGTCAGATACATAAGCTTCTCATGGTTGGCACATGGATGGTAGTAGAATGAAGAGTATGTTTGTTAGTTTGATCTTAGACGAGGATTAAAAAGCCAGCACAACATCGACGGCCGAAGGGCCTGTACTATTCTATGTTCTCTCTTTAGTATCTTCCTGGGCCCACCCCCAGGAAGAGATCAGCACCTCGGGACACCTGGCTGGATAAAAGGATTGGCAAACAATACCAGATAGTGCTGCTTTGTTAGAGCCCTACAGACCAGGGACATCCTGGTAAACCTCCTCTGATTGGATTATACCATCACCAATGGAGATACCACCCTAGAGACCATTTATAACTGCCAGTTCCACTTTGAATGCCTAGTTTACCAAAACCACTGGATTCCCGTGGGCCAGAGCGACCCGATCCCTGCCTGTCCACAATAGTGTATTTTAGAAATCTAAAATGTTGCAGAAGGGTGTATGGCCTGTAATATCTGCCAGTTGATATAGCATAATCCAAATGCCAGCTCTTGTACGTTTAACACTTGAGGTTTCAGTGTTTTTTACATGTATGTGGATATGCCGTTGAATATGATGAGGTTTATCTTTCAGGCAGCGAGTTTCAAACTCCTACACTTCTGAGTTTCTCCCTGTCACCCTTTGGATCCTTGTGCCCTACCTTGTTATTTATCCCTCACATCCTTCCTATTCTCTCGGTAAAAACAATGACTGCAGATGCTGGAAACCGGATTCTGGATTAGTGGTGCTGGAAGAGCACAGCAGTTCAGGCAACATCCAAGGAGCAGGAAACTCGACGTTTCGGGCAAAAGCCCTTCATCCTTCCTATTCTCTGTCTATTTATACAGTACAGTAAAATACAATGCAGTCTAGCACAGGAACACTCCCTTCGGCCCACTAAGCCTGTGCCAATTCCTAATCCTTATTGCAACCTGCTGCCTATTACTTGTGTGTAGATTCGATCCCTCTGTTTACTTCCTGGTCATGTGTCTTAAACATTGCGAATGTTCCTGCTTCCACCACCTCCACTGACAGTATGTTCCAGGCACCCACCACCCTCTGGGTGAAACATTTTTCCCTGCATTTCTCTCCCAAACACCATTCCTTCCCCCCCCACTTTTGTAGTTGACCTTTTCACCCTGGGTAAAAGCCTCTGACTATCCACCCTCTCACTGTTTTGTAGATCTCTTTCAGGTCGCCCCTCAACCCCCGTCTTTCCAATGAAAAAAAAATTGAGTTTATCCAACCTCTCCTCTTAACTGAACCCCTTCAGACCAGGCGACATCCTCCTCTGTACCCCCTCCAAAGCATCCACGAACTTCTGGTAGTGTGGCATCCAGAACTGCATGTAATATTCCGAATTCATTATTAATAAATTTATGTAGCACGTGTCATCAATTCATACACCACTATTAAATCTCGACTCCAAAGAAAATGCACTCATTCCTCAAGCTAAACTCCCTCAATTCCTGGCAATATCCTTCTGAATCTCCTCTATACTCTCCTCCAGTACCATGAAATTCTTCCAACAGTTTGGCAACCTGAACTCTGTACAGTACCGTAGCCTAACTGGTATTTTACACAATTCTAGTTTAACCATCCTGCTCTTGTGCTCTGCACCTCAATTAATAAAGACACTATACTGATACCCTCAGAGCTTGTAACTTGCATTCCAAGAATGCTCTCTATCTCCCTCTCTCGTTCCTAACATTTATTCTCTCTAAATATACTAATGTTACACTTCTCCAAGTGGAATTTGGTTTGCCGTTTTTCTGCCAACTTTGACCAGTCTGGTGTTATCGCCTTGTTATGAAGATGTGGGTTTGCTGTACCTTTAAAAGAGTTAAAAGCTGAGAGAGCTACCTGACGGTATCAAGTGTTCTCAATGTAACAAAGCCAAATTATCTGGTTGCCTGGAACCGACAAAGCAGATTCAAATTAGGCCAATCAGTTCAAATTATACCCTGAAAAATACCAAACTCCAACCAAATTTGAATTGAGTATATTGACAATCTTAAAAGCCAATGACACAATCCAATGCTTTGGGGATATAAGACCAGGGAAAATTGAACAGTTGGGAGGAGAACTGCCAAGCCAACGACATCTACAGACTACGCAGGGAATAGCTCTCTTAAAGATATCTTTATTGATCAGTAAACTGGGAGGCCGAATCTCCAAGAATGAGAAAAGACGACAGGAATACCAAGGAGAACGAAAGTCGCATGGTTTTGAGATAAGAAGTTTTTTTTTGTAAATCTGAATTGGGAGTTTTATCCGACTAGTATTATAGAAGGGAAGGTAAAAGATAGGTTAGACAAAGGAGTTGTGAATAGTTGTTAGCTAGTTATTCTCTGTTATACTTTAAGAAATAAATTGTTAATTTTGACTTTAAATAGTTCTTGGTCTCTCGAATTTTCATGGATTACTGCACAGGATAAATCTTTTGTGTTGCTGGTTTTAAATTAAGCAGGAGGGGTTTACCCCGTGTCGTTACAGTCTCCATTGCCTTCTGAGACACTTCAAAAGGCGCACAACACTCAAAAACTCTTTCTTTCACATCTCGGTCCTGAAAGAGTGGACCTTAATTCTAAAACAGTGCCCCCTAATTCTGGACTGATCTACAAGAGGAAACATCCCTGTCAAGACAGTGTAGAATCCTGCACACTTTAGTTAAATTACCCCTCAGTCCTCAGGTCAGGCCAAGAAACCCCATCCTGTCCTACTATCTCCATAAGACAACCCAGTTATTTCAGGTATCAATCCAGTAAGTGTTCTCTGAACTGCCTAGCATTTATTTATATGCTTAGAAAAAGGGATCAAAATTCTGTGCACAGTATTTCCAGTGCACTCTCACGAATGCCCTGCCTGCCTGACCTATATCGTCCTGAACTGCAGATCCTTCCCTTGTGTAATAGAGAATAACATTATGCTAGATTTATCAGTATATGGAAGTGCAGCAAGGAATTGAGGCTAATGGACAGCTGTCCTTTATTATGAGAGGGTAATTTATGGAAGTTCACTAAAGTTAAACAAGCCATTGCAGGAGTTAACAAACCTATGGAACCACCAGGAGATGAATTATGGAGTGAGGTAGATGTGTTCTCGCCTGTTAGTTTCTTAATGTGTTACGTCAAAGTTTGCAGCTTTGGATTAATGTTTGTTTATTTTTGAACACAGATCCGGCTTTTCAAAGGTCAGGGCTCCTTTCCGACTCCAATGAGCTTTGATGGGATTCATATTGTGAATCACATGGTCGCAGATGATGAATCCACTCAGTCGTCTGATGAGGATCTCTTACCTAGCCCCATGGGAATAAGCGGTCTGCAGGAGGGGCTGTACCCAATCCCACACGGAAATGGCCATTTCCTCAGAGGGCTGGAGATCTCGGGAAAGGACAGTGATGGCAGCACAGACAGCGATCAGGAGGAGCGGAATTCTGCACTGGAGCTTGAAGCTGAGATGGCCAATCATATAATGTGTAATGACAGCCCAAATAAGCCACCATCCATCTCTACAACAGTTTAATGGGGAACTTATGGCATTCCACTCAGTGAGACTTCACTGTGTATGAGACTGTCCTGAACTGTCTATTACTTCTCTAAGATTTTGGTCTAACATTAAGTTCCATGCATATTTGCCAACAAGGAATCTTCTTTACTCGGCAGTGATTTTAAATGCTGCTGCATCTGATCATTATTTTTCCATTGAAGGGAATGGAGTAGGGTAGTTTGGAAAACATTGGGATTCTCTAGTGTTGTCGCTGTTTTCTGAAACCCAGCTGCCCAGTTGCTAAAATATTGGTGTTCAGTCTTCCATGGTGCTTAATGTGCTATCTTCCTGGTGCACACTGCATGTGGGGCACAGAGGGATGCAGCAATACCAGAAAGCTGGTGTGTATGGGATCTGATCTCTCCTCTCCTCCGTTCCAGTTCCTCATTAGGAGAATGATGCACAGGGCAGGTTCACCACTAACCTCTAACTATTGCTTTACACTGGAGATTTTCTGGGATTACCACATTTGTGGATCATTATCATCTCCTGTAACTTGGAGGTTGAGCAAGAGAAAAGACCAAACATTATAGCAGTTATATATTTAATTTCTATGTTTGTCTGGGAAACAGCAAATCCGAGCTCATACATAGAGGCAGTCTCACAACAGGACTTGATAGAAAATGGTTCATGTGCCAACTGACAGTATCTCATTGACATGATAATTAATATATTATTTGACACAACAGCGTAGTTTCTGACTGAGTGTTTGTTTTGCTGATGTCTGGCCAACTCAGTATCTGATACACTGTAGTGCCTGTTGAAACATTACTGACTGGCACAGTATCTAACTGACTCACTTAATTGTTGTAACTAGCCATCACTCTCAGCCTTTGTGTTCTTGGAGCTCGAAGTTTGACCCCATTGATGTAACGGAGTCAATAAGAAAATTCTGTGTCCCAGAGTGAAATTATTATACAACCCTTTGCTACTTAGATATTAAATTAAAACATTTGTTTTTCAATCCGGATCCTCATCAAATCCTGTGCTATCTTCACATTTTTCTTCGAGTTAATTTTTATAACTTTTTAATTTAATTTGACCTGACTCAGAGCACTTTTTGTCTTTGTTTAGTTTTGCTACTTTCTGAACTCTGCCACTCACTGGTACTCTTATGGTGTTGTTCGAGCACTTGGCTTGCTTTGCAATGGTACGGCGATGCTTCTATCATTTCCAAAGGTTTCAACCCTGGAAAGTATTTCTTTTTAAATCCGATCTAGAGAGGTGATCTGCTCACAGCCATTCTGAAAGGCCTTCCACGTGGCACCTGAGAAATATTGTTGAAGGGGCTAGTGAGGTGAGTGTCGGGCTGAGCCCATGGTGGGGAGGGTGTACTACCCCCCACACTGAGCCCCTGACATCTCCAGGTATTAGGTGGGACCAATGTTCCTTTTTTCCCTAAATTACTGAAGTGGTTGAAGTTGGCAGAGTGGCCCGCTCCTGCACTTAGCAGTGAGAGTCCTTAATGAATCTCTTTTTGAGGGAGTGCATTCACTTGTTGAAGCCGAGTAACCCAGGATGATGTTAGGGAAGAACATTTCAGAATACAAAGTGTCATGTGTCCTTGAGGGAGTGAATTGCTGGTGGTGTGGTCCAAGTGTTCTCTCTCTTCACATTTCACTCTCTGTTTATGACCGTCTGTGTACCGGAGCAGTGTGCCAGTTATAAGTCACTTGACTTTTGTTTTCTGTTGTTGTATTAACATAATACATCATCACATCAACGTAAAATGTCTTCACATCACTTTGGCGCTGTTGCTGTCCCGTGCACATAGGACTGTGTTTCTGGTGTACTGTTTCAGTATTTTGCGAATATGGTCAAAATTGAGCAAACTGAATGATTTTGTGTGTCTCCATCATTTTCTGGATCAGTGTGGGGGGTGCGCCCTCAGATTGATTAAGGAAGAGGAAGGAGGGACTGTACTGCAATGATTTGGGGAAACATCAGCCTGCTTGAGGTCTGTGGTGAAATTCAGGCACTACCTGTGTTTCTGGGCAGGAACGATGGTGTATACTCCCTGGGAATGGCCTGCTTGGTCTTCTCTTTGTTTTATTACCATGAGCCCTTCTCCTTAGGTTCACTTCCAAGCTTTTCACTAAGCATTTGATATTTTCATCAGCTTGGGGCAAGGTGTACAGAGACATCTGGCCATTTCTATAAGGCGTTAAGTTGATGAGGTCTTTGAGCGGTCCACTACTATGCGGCAACTCTCAATTTAGATAAAACAACACCTTCAGCGTAAAGTGGAACTGATACCGATGTGGGCCCACTGAGACTCTATAGGTCAATCTCAGTTTAACTTCCTGCAGTGTATTGTATCCTTCAGACTCTCTCCTATTCACTGCCAACATGATGTACCTTGCCCCTAGTCACTGTCTGGAGTATTACTGCAAGGAAGCGTTCGCCCATCTAGGATCAGACCTTGGTGCCATCAGTCCCAGCTCAGGATGTGGGATGAGAGGCAGCCACTAGTTTTACTGCTGCTACAGGTATCTCTTGTACAAGGACCAATGCTTTGAGTATCATCACCAACTCAAGTGATCTGTCCCAAATTGACAGTGAAGTCCATAATTGGTCCAATGTTCCAATCTCTGGTTATACAGATGTTGCTTTGTACGATGGGATTGCATTTGCAAGTTCCTGAAGTATCTGGCCAACTTATGCCATTTTATGCAACAGATTTTTTTTTTAGTTTAGCTCTTCTGTTACCTAGGATACTGTTACAAGTAAGTGCAAAGTTCTCTAACATCCTGCTTTCAAATGTCACTTTGAAACAATGCTTCAATATTTGTTAAATTTGAACTGGACTTGAACATACTCTGCATTCGGAGTTAAGCATGATCATATACAAGAGTGAAAAACAGTTGCCCCATCACCTATTGTCCAGTGTGTAAATGGCCGTGCTGTTAGTCCACCACCTCCTGACAGAAAATGGTTGCTGTGTGGGGCCACTGCATGTAGGGGACTGGCTGAATCTCAGCACATTCCCTGGAAGCTGCTTGGACTGGGGTGGGCAAAGTCAGAAATCTCACAACACCAGCTCATATTCCAATAGGCTTATTTGAAATCGCAGTCTGAAAGCTGTGCTCTGAAAGCTTCTGTGATTTCAGATAAACCTGGTGATGTGTGACTTCTGACTTTGTGCACCCCAGTCCAACCCTGGCACCTCCACATCATGGGGGTGGGGGGGGGGGGGAGAGATGTAGGGGGGGAGTGGGTAATGTCCGCAGTTTGGGATACTGTGACTGTGAGAAGTGCAATGCTGTCTGTAGTTGTCTGCAAACATCCTAGAAATCAGATTCTGACAGGTGTCAGACAAATCTGTCTGTTGTCTCCGTATGAAAGCAAGTTTTGTTATTTGAAGATTGAAAGTGTAGGTCTCCAGTACAGCTGGGTACTAGCATGCAAGTGTAATAACGACTTCCAGCAGCACGTGGCCAGGCTGCAGACGGGGTTTGCAGTGTGTGCTGAACACTGAGTTGTTGGTCTGCCCTGAGCTCACTCAGTATGTTGTGTTGTGTGTTATAGTTGGTGTCACATCTCCAGCCATGGAGAGAGCCCCAGTTTTGCTCCGTTGTATAAATGTGTTACCCTGTTGTGTTCCATGGCAAGTGGTGATGCTGTGCCATGTAATGTCTCATGGGACCAGTGATTAGAGGTTACATATGGCATAATGCCAGGGCTGTTACTGAATTGTATATATTCTGCTGTTGTGTATTGCCAAAACAATGTAGTATACCGTTTATATTGAATTTTAGTGTGAAAATATTCCACAATGGTTTTTGAAATGTCTGTGTTGCCACATTCAGATTGCCAGTTCCTCTTGTAAAGCTGATCCATACTGAATCATGATCACGTTTAGCCTCTGGCTCTGTAAATAAGGACATCAGTGCACACTGAACCATAACTGTATCAAGACATGAGCTTTATTTGTATGTACTGTGTAACAGTGGAGGATATCCTCATAAAGCAGTGAATGTGATCCAGAGATATTAAACCAGAAACATTGTGGGCCTGTTTTTCTCCTGGTCATTTGTGAACTCAAAGACGAGTTTAAACTTGAGGAAGTTCAGTAAACCGTAGCAGTGCTGGCTGCAATTGATTCTTGGAAGCTGTATGACATTAGACCCTTCGCTCCCATTGAGAACCTTAACTTTGACGCATCAAATGAAACAGTGTTATTCTCCATCTGTTAATTACTCTCTCAAAACTAATTCTATAATGACTAACTCCACACCCAAGTCTGTTAGTACACTCTCTGTGCCGATTCTGTCATCACTCCCTCCGAGCTGGTGCTGTGATTGCTCCCACTGCATCTGGCTCTTTAATTACTGTTTAATTACCATCTCCACCGTGATACTGTAATTAATGTCACCGTACCCAACTCTGATTACTCTCTCCCACACACTGTAATTATTCTGTTCACAACAGATTCTCTCATTACTCTCTTTCTATTACCCCCCAACACTCCCGTTCTGTAATTACACTCTCCATATCCACTTTGTAACCACTCTCGCCACATTCCTTAATTACTCTCTCTGCCCTGATTCTGTCATTACTCTCAGCAAAGTGGGTGGCACAGTGGTTAGCACTGTTGCCTCACAGCACCGGAGACCCGGGTTCAGTTCCCGCCTCAGGCGACTGACTGTGTGGAGTTTGCACGTTCTCCCCGTGTCTGCGTGGGTTTCCTCCGGGTGCTCCGGTTTCCTCCCACAGTCCAAAGATGTGCAGGTTAGGTGAATTGGCCATGCTGAATTGCCCGTAGTGTTAAGTAAGGGGTAAATGTAGGGGTATGGGTGGGTTGCGCTTCGGCGGGTCGGTGTGGACTTGTTGGGCCGAAGGGCCTGTTTCCACACTGTAATGTAATCTAATCTAATCAAAGTCTGTAATTACTCCCTGCCCCGATTCTGTCATTACTCTCAGCAAAGTCTGTAATTGCTCCCTGCCCCAATTCTGTCATTACTCTCAACAAAGTCTGTAATTGCTCCCTGCCCCGATTCTGTCATTACTCTCAGCAAAGTCTGTCATTTCTCCCCTCCCCGATTCTGTCATCACTCCCCGCCCCGATTCTATAACTATCCTTGCTGTATCCACTCCTGTCATTACTCTGTCCCATTACATCACTCCACGTGATACCTGGAAACAGTTGAAGGCATGGATACTACAAAACTTTGGGTCATAGTCCTACAGCGCTGAAACAGACCCTTCAGTTCCACCCGTCCAGGCTCACCATAGTCCCAGACTAAATGAGTCTCGTCTGCTGTGCTTGGCTCATCTCCCTCCAAACATTTCTTATCTGCGTACTTACCCAGCTGGTTTTGATTCCTTTTACCTGTATCGGCATCCACCACTTTCTCTGGAAGTTCATTCCCCACATGATCTACTCGGTGTCTTAAAAAAAGAATTGCTCCTCCTAACTTTTAAAAAAATCCTTCTCCTCTCACTGTAACATGGCAACATTCCGGCAATAGGACTGAAGATGTGTGCTCCAGAACTTGCCGCTCCCCTGCCCGAGCTGTTCCAGTACAGTTACAAGACTGGCATCTACCCGACAATTACCCAGATATGTTCCGTATGAAAAAAGCAGGACAAATCCAACCCGGCTAATTACCGCCCCATCAGTCTACTCTCCATCATCAGGAAAGTGACAGAAGGGGACATCAACAGTACTATCAAGCAGCACTTGCTCAGCAATAACCTGCTCAGTGACACACAGTTTGGGCTCCCCCAAGGTCACTCAGCTCCTGACCTCATCACAGCCTTGGGTTCAAACATGGACAAAAGAGCTGAATTCCAGAGGGGAGGGAAGAGGGACAAGCCCTTAACATCAAGGCTGCATTCGACCGAGTGTGGCATCAAGGAACCCTGGCAAAACTTGAATCGATACCTATCAGGAAAAAACTCTCCAATGTTTGGAGTCATATCTGGCACACAGGAAGATAGTGGTGGTTGTTGGAGGTCAGCCATCTCCGCTCCAGGACATCTCTGCAGGAGTCCCTCAGGGTAGTGTCCAAGGCCCAACCATCTCCAGCTGCTTCATCAATGACCTTCCCTCCACCATAAGGTCCGAAGTGAGGATGTGCAATCATCAGTGAACAATCTGATCTGATCTCAACTCCTCAGATCCTGAAGCAGTCCATGTTCAAACCCATCAAGATCTGGACAATATCCAGGCTTGGGCTGACAACTGGCATGTAACATTCGTGACACATAAATGCAAGGCTATGACCATCACCAATAAGAGACTATCTAGCTATCTCCCAACTTTCAATGGCTGAATCCCTCACTATCAACATCCCGGGGATTACCATTGATCGGAAACTCAACAGGACCCACCGCATAAACAGTGGCTACAAGAGCAGAACAGAGGCTTGGTGTACTATGGCAAGTAACTCCCTTCCTGACTCCCCAAAGCCTATCCAACAGGCACAAGTCAGGAGTGGGATGGATTACTTCCCCACTTGCCCCGGATGGGGGCAGCCCCAACAACAGTCAAGAAGCTTGACACCATCCAGGACAAAGCAGCCCCCGTTTGATTGGCCCCACATCCTCAAACATCCCCTCCCTCCACCATGGACGCTCAGTAGCAGCAGTGTGCACCATCTATAAGATGCAGAAACTCACCAAAGATCCTCAGACAGCACCTTCCAAACCCACGACCACTTCCATCCAGAAGGACAAGGACAAGGGCAGCAGATACATGGGAACACCACCCCCTGCAAGTTCCCCTCCGAGCCCCTCCCCATCCTGACTTGGAAATATATTGCTGTTCCTTCACTGTCACTGGGTCAGAATCCTGGAATTCTGGAATTCCCTCCCTAAGGGCATTGTGGGTCAACCCACAGCAGGTGGACTGCAGCGGTTCAAGATAGCAGCTCACTCCCACCTTCTCAAGAGGCAACTAGGGACAGGCAATAAATGCTGACTCAACCAATGATGCCCATGTCCTTGGAGTAAACATAATATGAACTGCTGTGCCACTGAACCCTTGGGGATGTGGGATAGACAGAGGCTTTGGAACTGGCTACTCAAGAGGAAGGTGTGAAATGACTGTTGTGTATCTGTCCCAGAAGGTAATCCCATGGTGCAGCCACTTCCAGTTACTCAAGTAAAACTGGAAATGTTCAGCTGGTCAAAAAGTACTCAAAGTGGGCAACTTAACGTTTCAGTCAGAGGATCTTTCATAAGAACTGAAGGTTTCAAACTTGTCAAAGGTGGAGGATACAGGATAAATAAAGCAGGTCTGTGATAGGGCAGAGGGAAAGGGGAAATGCGATGCTGGCTATCAGATCCTGCCTCTCCTGTTACGTTTACTAAATCCTACCCTAGACAGATCTCCTCAATGCTGTCATCTCCTCATTGCATAAACTGAGCTTCCACTGACCCAGTGTTAGTGTGTGAGCATTCTCACGTCAGAGATGTCAGTTTCAGTTCGAGCTTCCCCTTCCTGGGTTCAACTTCCTTTGCAACCTGAGACCCTGATCCAGATCCTACAAAATCTAAAACATCCATTTTGCCAGACTGGCGAGGTGAGAAGGAGGAGTGAAGCGAGGGCTGCTGGGAAGGTAAGGGCTTAATTGATATTTGGGCAGTGGCTAAACCTGAGATACTACATGTGTAGTATCTCCCTCCTCTAACCGGAAGAAAAAGAATCTGTAAGGTAAGGCTTTTATTTCTTATCTATCTTTTTCATATATTTAAGTGCATTGTTTAGCTAAGCCTACAATGGCAGGGGACCTCAGACCCGTGGCATGTGCCTCTTGTTTGATGTGGGAGCTCAGGGACGTGGCTGACGTTCCTGACTCTGACACTTGTAAGAAGTGTGTCCAGCTGCAGCTATTGTTTGACCACATGGCGGCTCTGGGGCTGTGGATGGACTCACTGTGGAGCAGCCACGATGCTGAGGAGGTCGTGGATAGTGTGTTTAGTGAACTGGTCACACCGCAGGTTAGAATTGCTGAGGGAGATAGTGAATGGGTGACCAAAAGGCAGAGATAGAGTAGGAGGCAGTGCAGGTGTCCCCTGCGGTCATCTCCCTCCAAAACAGCTATACCGTTTTGGATACTGTTGGAGGAGATGGCTCACCAGGGAGAAGGCAGCAGTTGCCAGGATCATGGCACCGTGGTGGGCACTGCTGTTCAGAAGGGCGGGAAAAAGACTCGTAGGGCCATAGTCATAGGAAATTCTATTGTGAGGGGAGTAGATAGGCGGTTCTGTGACCGAAAACGGGACTCCCGGATGGTACGTTGCCTCCCAGGTGCTCGGGTCAGGGATGTCACCGATCGGCTGCAGAGCATTCTAAAAGGGGAGGGTGGACAGCCAGTTGTCTTGGTGCATATAGGCACCAACGATATAAGTAGAAAACGAGATGAGGTCCTGATCTCTGGATTACTACCAGTGCCACGTGCTCGCTAGCGCCGAAATGAAAAAATAGGCAGGATGAACAGGGAGAGATTCAGGTTTGTTGGACATTGGGACTCGTTCTGGGGAAGGTGGGACTATTACAAAATGGATGGTCTACATCTGAACCAGACCAGAACCAATGTCCTTGGGGGGGGGGAGTGTCTGCTCCTGCTCTCGGGAAGGTTTTAAACTAATGTGGCAGGGGGCTGGGAACCAGAAGAGAAAACAAGTAGGCAGCGAGGTGGGGACTGGAGACTCTAAAAATGATGAAGATAGCATTAATAAAAGTAAGAGTAGGCAGAGAGCAGGTGAGCGCAAAAGAACTGGTGGCCTGAAATGCATCTGCTTTACTGCAAGGAGTATAGTGAGTAAGGCAGATGTACTTAGGGCTTGGATTGGTGCCTGGGAGTATGACATTATTGTCATCAAAGAGACTTGGTTGAAGGAAGGGAATGATGATTGGCAACTAAATGTTCCAGGATATAGACGTTTCAGACAGGACAGGGAGGGAAGTAAAAGAGGGGGGGAGGGGTGGCGTTGCATTGCTGGTCAGGGACGATATCACGGCTGTGCTAAAGGAGGACACTATGGAGGGCTTGGGTAGTGAGACATTATGGGTGGAGCTGAGAAATAAGAAGGGTGCAGTTACATTTTTGGGGCTGTAGAAGAACAAATAGGTAAACCGATTATGAATAGATGTAGAGGCAACAGGGTAATGGTGATGGGAGATTTAATTTTCCCAACATTGACTGGGATACACTTAGTGTCAGAGGTCTGGATGGAGTAGAATTTGTAAGAAGTGTCCAGGAGAGTTTTCGTGTTGAAGGCAAAATTCATGAACCGTGGATGATAGAAATTGTATGACTAGCCAAGAAGAAAAGGGAAGCATACATAAGGTTCAGGCAGCCAAGAACAGAACGAGTCTTAAACGAGGAATTAAGCGGCTAAATGGGGTCATGAAATAACTTTAGCGAGCAGAATTAAGGAGACTCCCAAAGCATTTTATTCTTATATAAAAAGCAAGCGGGTAACTAGAGAAAGGATTGGTCCACCAAAGGATAATGAAGGAAGGCTGTACACCGAACCTGAGAGAATGGGTGAGATTCTGAATGATTACTTTGCATCAGTGTTCACTGAGGAGAGGAACATGATGAATATTGAGATTAGAGAGAGAAGTTTGATTAGTCTGGATCACGTTGGCATAAATTGGGAAGATGTGTTGGATAATCTAGAGGTTATTAAGGAGGACAAATCCCCAGGACCAGCTGGGAGCTATCCCAGGTTGCTGAAGGAGGCAAGAGAGGAAATAGCTGGGGCCCTGACAGATATCTTTGTGGGATCCTTAAATACAGGTGAGGTGCCGGAGGACTGGAAGGTTGCTCATGTTGTCCCCCTGTATGAGAAGGGTAGTAGGGATATTCCAGGTAACTACAGACCAGTGAGCCTGACGTCGGTGGTGGGGAAGTTGCTGGAGAAGGTCTTGAGGGATAGGATCTATTTATATTTAGAAAAGAATGAGCTTATCGGTGATGGGCAACATGGTTTTGTGCGGGGGAGATCGTGCCTTACCAATTTAATAGAGTTCTTCGAGGAAGTGACCAAGTTGTTAGAT
This sequence comes from Chiloscyllium plagiosum, assembly GCF_037043375.1. Lineage (NCBI taxonomy): Eukaryota > Metazoa > Chordata > Chondrichthyes > Orectolobiformes > Hemiscylliidae > Chiloscyllium > Chiloscyllium plagiosum. The sequence goes on along the minus strand of NW_028270183.1, from coordinate 26,888,301 downwards.
GAAGGAAAGGTTGTTGATGTCATATACATGGACTTTAGTAAGGCGTTTGATAAGGTTCCTCATGATAGACTAATAGAGAAAGTGAAGCCACATGGTGTGCAGGGTGTTCTAGCTAGGTGGATAAAGAACCGGTTGAGCAACAGGAGACAGGGAGTAGTAGTTGAAGGGAGTTTCTCAAATGGAGAAAGGTGACCACTGGTGTTCCACAGGGGTCAGTGTTGGGGCCACTGTTGTTTGTAATATACATAAATGATCTGGAAGAGGGCAGTGTTGGTATGACCAGCAAGTTTGCAGATGACATGAAGATTGGTGGAGTGGCCGAAAGCATAAGGGACTGTCAGAGAATACAGGAGGATATACATAGACTGGAGAGTTGGGCAGAAAAGTGGCAGATAGCTTTCAATCCAGACAAATGTGAGGTGATGCATTTAGACAAGTCTAATTCTAGAGCTAATTATACAATGAATGGAAGAGCCTTGGGAAAAGTTGATGAGCAGAGAGATCTGGGAGTGCAGGTCCATTGTAACCTGAAGGTTGCTGCACAGGTGGATAGAGAGGTCAAGAAGGCATATGGTATGCTTGCCTTCATTGGACAGGGTGTTGAGTATAACGGCTGGCAGGTCATGTTAAAATTGTACAAGACTTGGTTCGGCCACATTTAGAATACGGTGTACAGTTCTGGATGCCACATTACCAAAAGGATGTGGACGCTTTGGAGAGGGTGCAGAGCAGGTTTACGAGGATGTTGCCTGGTATGGAAGGTGCTAGCTATGAAGAGAGGTTGAGTAGGTTAGGCTTATTTTAATTAGAAAAAAGGAGATTGAGGAGGGACCTGATTGAGGTTTACAAAACCATGAAGAGAAAATGAGGTCTGCAGATGCTGGAGATCAGAGATGGAAATGTGTTGCTGGAGAAGCGCAGCAGGTCAGGCAGCATCTAGGGAACAGGAGAATCGACGTTCCGGGCATTAGTCCTGAAGAAGGGCTAATGCCCGGAACGTCGATTCTCCTGTTCCCTAGATGCTGCCTGACCTGCTGCGCTTCTCCAGCAACACATTTCCATCTCGTTTACAAAACCATGAAGGGTATAGACAGGGTGGATAGAGACAAGCTTTTTCCCAGGGTGAAGGATTCAATAATGAGAGGTCACGCTTTCAAGGTGAGAGGTGGAAAGTTTAAGGGGGATACACGCAGCAAGTACTTCACACACAGAGGGTGGTGGGTGTTTGGAACGTGTGGCCAGCAGAGGTGGGAGAGGCAGGCACAGTAGATTCATTTAAGATGCGTCTGGACAGATGCACGAGTAGGTGGGGAGCAGAGGGATACAAATGCTTAGGAATCGGGCGACAGGTTTAGACAGTAGATTTGGATCGGCTCAGGCTTGGAGGGCCGAAGGGCCTGTTCCTGGGCTGTAAACTTTCTTTGTTCTTTTATCCCACAACACCAGGCTATAATCCATCAGGTTTCTTTGGAAGTACAAGGTTTCAGAACATTGCTCCTGTATCAGGTAGCTCACGGAGCAGGACCTGAGGACACTGATCCTCCAATCCGTCTCTTGCCACCACATCTCTGCACACTCAGTACCTCCTTCTGCATTTAATCAGGATTGGTATTGTCACGACCTTGGTTCTCTGCTGTTGCAGCTCACCCTCATCATTTCTGATACCTTTAATCTTGGTGTTGATGCGTTTTGTTCCAACTGCTGACAGTCCTCTGCCAGCTCGTGTTGATTGTTGCCTCTGGATTTCTGCATCCAAACGGTAATCAGCCGGTCCCTTCTAGCGCCTCAGTTTCTTCCCTCTCTCTCTCTCTCATTGAAATGAAACGTAATCACTGCCGTTTCCCACTGACTCTCCCTGTACCATGGCTCTGTTTCCCAAAACACTTGTTCTCAACCAACTGTTAACATTAATTTCCTGGATTAACTGAATCCCCTTCCAATATCCAGCGACTGTCGGCTAACCTGAAAGCAGAGCCTGTCTGGCAGCCTCCGTGTAGAGAGGAAACAGAGTCGATGTTTCCGCTCTGTGACGTTTTGTCAGAACGGGAAATAGTTGGGAATGGGATGGGTTTTCAGGGAATGCAAGGGTCACTGGGCTGGTGGACAGCAGTGTTGTTGTCATTGTTGAGATTCTAGCCATAATGTTTATATAAACAGGCCGGTCCCATTTAGTTTCTCGGTGATGGTAACCTGCAGAATGTTGACCGTGGGGGTTTAAGTGATGGCAATGCCATTGAACCTCAAGGTTTGATTGGAAATTATTGATTTGAGTTCCTGAAAAAGGCTGAGGATGTTCACAAAGCATTTCAGGTGAACCCAGCAAATAGGTTGTACAATCTCAGTTCATTAAAAAAAAAATCCTGGTGAATGAGGTCACTGGTATTTAAAACAGGAAAACGTTAATACAAGTGTGACCGACGAGCCTGTGCAGAGAGGAAATGATTTTTATAGAGAGATGATGTTCACTTCAACTCACCAGCAGAGTTCTGCAGAATTTGTTTTGCATCTAACGCTCTTAGAATGAACACAGTCAGTAGCAGATAGCTGCATTAATGTCTAACTTATGTCAATATGTGAGCAATAAATGAATACCTGATGGTTAATATACATTGCACGTGGTGACCCAGATAGTTGTCTAGTTCTGGGAACTGCATTTTGAAAGAAGAGATCAAAGTCTTGAAGAAGGTGCGGGAGAGACTTACTGGATCAGTGCCAGGAGTCAGTGGATAATCTGAAGAATCTGGGATTGTTCTTTTTCAGAGAAGGAAGATCAAGAGATTTAACAGAGGTACTGAAAGTTGAATGTTTCAGGGAACATCTCTGGGACATATGCACCAAACAACCCCGCTGCCCCATGGCTGACCACTTCAACTCCCCCACCCACTCCGCCAAGGACTTTGCAAATCCTGGTCCTCCTCCATCACCAAATACACCTCATCTTCCACCTTGGGACCACATGGCTTCAATGTCAATTTCACCAGTTTCCTCAAGTCCCCCCCCCCCCTTATCCCAGTTCCAACTCTGCACCACCCTCATGACCTGTCCACCTTCCTTCCCATCTATCCACTCCACCCTCCTCTCTGACCTATCACCTTTACTCCCACCTTCATCTACCAATCGCATTCCCAGCTGCCTTCCCCCCGACCCCCACCTCCGTATTTATCTCTCAGCCCCCTTCCCCCACCCAACATTCCTGATGAAGGGCTTATGCCTGAAACATTGATTCTCCTTCTCCATGAGATGCTGCCTGACCAGCTGTGCTTTTCCGGCTCCACACTTTTCATACTTGAAGGTAATTAATGAGGAACCTCTCCCAGTAGAAAGGGGTTGACAATCATAGACAGGCCCTTCAGCCTCAAACGGGTCCATGCCGACCAAAATATCCTTTCACGTTAACCCCGTTTTCCTGCACTTGGCCCATACCCTCTAATCCTTTCCTGACCGTGTCTCCGTCCAGATGCCTGTTAAATGTTGTTAATGTACCCGCCTCAAGCATTCCCTCTGGCAGCTCAATCCATACACGTACCACCCTCTGTGTAAAAAATAAATGTTGCCCCTCAGGTTCTCTTTTATTCTTTCCCCTCTCACCTTAAACTGATGCCCTCTAGTCCTCACTCCGCCAACCCTGGGGAAAAGACTGAGTGCATTCACCCTACCCAGGCCTGTCATGATCTTAGATGTTTCTGTCAGATCCCTATGTTCCAGGGAGAACAGCCCCCCCCCCCCACCCATGTATTACAATCGAGGAGTGCATGGTCTCTCTCTTGCATTACTCCATGGGCTGTTGTATGTTATTTACGGTTCCCAGGATGGCTAATCTCAATACATTGTCTACGTTAGATTTTAAATTTTAAAAAATCCATCAGCCAGGTTCCTTCATAAACAGATTGTATTGTGTATCGCCACAGTCCTACCAGGCCACAGGGGCTGCTCTCTCATTGGAGAGAAAGGCGACTGGTGGGGATTTAACCTGAGGGTCCCCAGACCTCCAGGGAGGGGAGAGGTTGAGGAGGAGAGCTGTTCATGGTAACCTCAAACCGGTGATGGGAATTGAACCTACACTGTTGGCATCATACTGCTCTGTGAACCAACAAGCCAGCCAACTGAGCTAAACTCATTCCCATTATCAAAACAGTTGGTTTATTATCAAAATAAAACCCATACATTAAAGATGCAATATTTGATTAACATATGCAGTAATGTGAATGTTAATCCTCTCTGAATATCTCCAAAGCGCACGCATAAAGTTTAGAAAATCAGCAATGCGAATAGATTTCTTTGCAGAGATTGGCTGTCTGAACTAAACTGTTTGGTTAATGGGCTGTTCTTGTAACCAAAAGATAGTGTTGGATCTCCAGAGTCTTACACTCTGGTTCTGATGTACGTAACACAACAAGTTTAATTGTGATGGGCCAAGTGGCCTCTGTCTCATGTAATAATACAGTGAGATCAAGTCACTAATCTCACACAGTTGTTGCTGGGATCTTTGCAGACACAGCTTGCTCAGGAAATCTTGCGATGTGCCTTCAACCTTTCCCTTCAGGAAAAAGGACTAGGTTTCACCTTGATCTCAACAAGTGACTTTTCTTTTCAAAAATGTGGGGGTTCAGCTGGGCCGCTTATTCTTCCAACTTTATCCAGGTCAAACTAGAACCTCCCCAAGGAGTCTCTGCTGCTCGGATGTTGCAGTGGTTTTCCAGCACCACACTCTCCGGAATGTTCAGCAAAGCCAAGCACTTCTCACCAGGGCATGGGCTTGCTTGAAGAATATTCACTCATGTCCAGAAAAACCTTTCACTGCCGTCTTAAACAAAGCCCTCCTGGTAATTTCCATGATCCTTGTAATAAATCCATTTTCCACAATCCCTCAAAGCTTAAGTCCTCCAAGAAATACTTAAATCCAAGGTGTTGGGTGCCGAGCACAATGCTGTGAATTACCAGCCATTGTCCTGGACAGTGCACCTCAGATGAACACATTGACTGAGCTCCACCTGTCCCTCCCTCTGCAGAGACCTGATGCCCCTAACTCCACACCTATTGCATTCTCATGTCTATGTCTTGCTTCCCTCCTGTCGACACGAGTTCCCAATACCTTCACAGCTTCCTTCCTTCTGTATCTCACACATCAACCTTCCGCATCCTTGATGATTCCACCTTTGACCTTTGATATATTTTGGCTGCAGAGTGCCCTGCCCATCCAAAGCAGCACGGGGAACTTCAGAAAGTGGCAAGGTCAGGGGGAGGTAGGGTCTGAGGTAAAGCAGAGTGTCGTGCAGATGCATTTTGGACAGTGGGACTGCCGGGCAGAAATAAGAGGGGGCCAAGGGTAGGCTATCGACAGCTGCCATGGTAACCATGTGAGTGATGAGGAATGGGGATACAGGAGTACCGGTTAGATCGATGACCACGGGTAAACATTGGCATGGTACACCAATACCCGTACTCACCCACAGACCGCTAGCAACTTGAGAAGGGAAGAGAATGTAGGAGTAGGCCATTCGCCCTCTGGGTAATCTATCTCAATGCCACACTCCCACACTGTCCCTCAATGCCATTGGCAATTTGTCAATCTCTATCTTGAACACAATGGTTGAACTTCCTCGGCTCTCTGGACTAGAAAATTCCAAAGACTCTGCACCATCTGAATGAAGCAGTTTCTGCTCATCTCAATCCTAAATGGCTTCACTTTTATTCGGAGACTGTCCCACAGTCAGGGGAAACCTCTTTTCTGCATTCACTCTGTCTATCCCTTTTAAGAATTTTGTACATTTCAATGCGATCACCTCTTGTTCTTCAAAGCTCTGGGGAAGATGGACCCAGTTTCCACAGTCTCTCCTCAGAATTGCCAGGAATCTGTCCAGTGAACTTTCACTGATTTCCCTCTTGGACAAGTCTGTCCTTCTGCTGGCGAACTAATGTCCAATTCGGCAGGTGCAGATTGACCAGTGTTTGGTACAGCTGAAACTGGGAGTGACTCCATGCTGTGATGGAGTAATGAGAAATGGAGAAAATGCAGAGGTATGGGATTGAGGGTGATTTAGCAGTTTGGATTAGAAACTGGTTTTCTGAAAGAAGGCAGCGAGTGGTGGTTGATGGAAAATATTCAGCCTGGAGTCCGGTTACTAGTGGTGTGCCACAAGGATCTGTTTTCGGCCCACTGCTGTTTGTCATTTTTATAAATGACTTAGCCGCAGGTATAGGTGGATGGATTAGTAAATTTGCAGACAATACTAAAGTCGGTGGATAGTGGACAGTTTGGAAGAATGTTACAGGTTGCAGGGGGACTTGGATAAACTGCAGATTTGGGCTGAGAGGTGGCAAATGGAGTTCAATGCACTAAATGTCAGGTGATGCACTTTGGGAAGAATAACAGAAAGGCAGAGTACTGGGTCAGTTGAAAGATTCTTGGTCGTGTGGATGTGCAGAGGGATCTTGGAGTCCATGTACATAGATACCTGAAAGTTGCCACCCAGGCGGATAGTGCTGTTAAGGCGACATACGATGTGTTAGGTTTCATTGGTAGAGGGATTGAGTTCCGGAGCCGCAATATCATGCTGCAACTATACAAAACGCTGGTGCGGCCACACTTGGAATATTGTGTACAGTTCTGGTCCCTATATTTTGGGAAGGATGCGGAAGCATTGGAAAAGATGCAGAGGAGATTTACCAGGATGTTGCCTGGTCTGGAGGGAAGGTCTTATGAGGAAAGGCTGAGAGATTTGGGTCTGTTCTCATTGGTAAGAAGAAGGCTAAGAGGGGATTTGAGAGAGACATACAAGATGATCAGAGGATTAGATAGGGTAGATAGTGAAAGTCTTTTTCCTAGGATGATGATGTCAGCTTGTACGAGGGGGCATAACTACAAATTGAGGGGTAATAGATTTAAGACAGATTCAGAGGCTGGTTCTTTACGCAGAGCGTGGTAAGGGCGTGGAATGCATTACCTGCTAATGTAGTCAACTCAGCCACATTAGGGAGATTTAAACAATCCTTGGATAAGCACATGGATGATTTTGCGATAGTGTAGGGGGAGGAGCTGAGAATAGTTCACAGGTCGACACAACATCGTGGGCCGAAGGGCCTGTTCTGCGCTGTATTGTTCTGTGTTCTATGCTCTAAATTGGTTCGGATTTGGGAAATGTCAATGCATTCCGAGGATAGTGAAAATGGGTCGGAGGTTTCAGCAGAGTCAAGGGTAGACTTTTTAGGTGAAATGGTGACAGTTAATTTGAAGGGGACAGGAATAATATATTCACATTCCTGATGAAGGATTTATACCCGAAACATCGACTCTCCTGCTCCTCGGATGCTGCCTGACCTGCTGTGCTTTTCCAGCACCGCTCTCTCAACTCTGATCTCCAGCATCTGCAGTCCCCACTTTAAGTTTATCCTCATTGTTGACGGCTAGAACAACGTCAGGAAACATTTAGATCAGCACAAGGCGGTAGTGGTTTTATTTTGATTGGGCTAGGAGGGTGAGAGTGGGTGGAAAAGTCTGGAAATGAGCCCTGATTATCAACTGCCAATAAGAGGGATCTGACACTTTCTGACCCTGGTGATATGTGGAGTAAGTGTACAGTGGTCTGATGGGGTTCGGTCAGAAGAAGGTGATGCCTTCTTTATTGATTTTGTGCAGAAAGTTGCCTCTCAGTGTTGGCAGTGACTCAGTGGGTATGTAAATTGTGAACCCACACACCTGAGAATTGGACCACAGAACTGGTCAGTTTATAGAAACACATAGAGTCAAGATTAGAGTGGTGCTGGAAAAACACAGCAGATCAGGCAGCATCCGAGGAGCAGGAGAATCGACATTTCAGGCAAAAGCCCTTCAGGAAGCTGAAACGTCGATTTTCCTGCACCTCGGATGCTGCCTGACCTGCTGTGCTTTTCCAGCACCACTCTAATCTAGACTCTAATCTCCAGCATCTGCAGTACCCACTTCTGCCTTATAGAAACACATAGTTGGGCGTAAACATGGGAATCCAAGTAGGAGAGAGTGAAATGGTCAAGAGAGATAGAGATTCACACAGCTCAGAGGTGTTTAAATAAGGGTGTACCAAGGGAAAGGGTCGGTCCACTCAAGGACAAAGGAGGGTATTTCTGGATGGAGCCTGAGGGAGTGAGTGATGTCGTCAACAAATACATCACGTTGACCTTCACAAAGGAGCAGGGCAGGAAGGATGGTGAATCCCGGATGGAATACTGATATCCCAGGATATGTCAGTGTTTAAAAGGATAAGATGTTGGCTGCTTTCAAAAGCATTAAGGTCAGCAGGTTCCCAGGATCTGATGGGATTTATTGCGGAATGCTGAGGGAAGCTGGCAAGGACATTGCTGGGCCTTGAGCGATATCTTTGTCTCCTCTTTAATCACAGGCAGTGTTCCAGAGAACTGGAACGTAGTCAGCGTTGTTCTTTGTTTAAGGAGGGTAACGGGAATATCCAGGAAATTTACACCCTGGTCAGCCTTGTGGCAGCGATAGGGAAATAATTCGGGAAGATTCTCAGGATTTACTCACATTTGCAAAAATATTACCAATAGGTAGCACGGCTTTTTGCAGGGAAGCCAGTGTCTCCCAAACCTGACGGAGTATTTTGAGGAAGTGACAAAGATGATTGAGGACAGGGTGGTAGATCAGAATTAGTATCTCGATAGTGTGGAAACAGGCCTTTCGGCCAAACAAGGCCACACCGATCCTCTGCAGAGTAATCTACCCAGAACCATTACCCTAGACTTGCCCCTGACCAATGCACCTAACCTACCCATCCCTGAACACTATGGGACAATTTCCCATGGCCAATCCACCCTAACCTACCCATCCCTGAACACTATGGGACAATTTCCCATGGCCAATCCACCCTAACCTACCCATCCCTGGACAATTTCCCATGGCCAATCCACCCTAAACTGCACATCCCTGAACACTATGGGGCAATTTCCCATGGCCAATCCACCCTAACCTGCACATCCCTGAACACTATGGGCAATTTCCCATGGCCCATCCACACTAACCTGCACATCCCTGAACACTATGGGGCAATATCCAATGGCTAATCCACCCTAACCTGCACATCCCTGGGCACTATGGGACAATTTCCCATGGAGAAAGTGAGGTCTGCAGACGCTGGAGATCAAAGCTGGAACTTTATTGCTGGAACAGCACAGCAGGTCAGGCAGCATCTAGGGAACAGAAGATTCGACGTTTCGGGCACATGCCCTTCTTCAGGAATGAGCAGAGAGTGTTCAGCAGGAGAAGATAAAAGGTAGGGAGGAGGGACTTGGAGGAGGGGCATTGGAAATGTGATAGGTGGAAAGAGGTCAAGGTGAGGGTGATAGGTCGGAGTAGGGTGGAGGCGGAGAGGTCAAGAAGAAGACTGCAGGTCAGGAAGGCGGTGCCGGGCTGGAGGGATACGGAAAGCTGATAGAGGAGGCCTTGAGCCCCGCCCCTCCAACCGCCACCAGGACAGAACCCCACTGGTCCTCACCTACCACCCCACCAATCTCCATGTACAGCGCATCATCCGCCGTCACTTCCGCCACCTCCAAACGGACCCCACCACCAAGGATATATTTCCCTCCCCTCCTCTATTAGCTTTCCGTAGAGACCACTCCCTCCGCGACTCCCTTGTCAGATCCATACCCCCCACCAACCCAACCTCCACTCCGTGCACCTTCCCCTGCAACCGCAGGAGGTGCAACACTTGCGCCCACACCTCCCCCCTCACTTCTCTCCAAGGCCCCAAAGGAAACTTCCATATCCGCCACAGATTCACCTGCACCTCCACCCACATTATCTACTGCATCCGCTGCAGCCGGTGTGGCCTCCTCTATATTGGGGAGACAGGCCGCCTACTTGCGGAGCGATTCAGAGAGCACCTCTGGGCCACCCGGACGAACCAACCCAATCACGCTGTAGCACAGCATTTCAACTCCCCCTCCCACTCCACCGAGGATATGCAGGTCATTGGACTCATCCACCGCCAAACCACAACAACGCGACGGTCGGAGGAGGAGCGTCTTATCTTCCGACTGGGAACCCTCCAACCACAGGGGATGAACTTGGACTTCACCAGTTTCTTCATCCCCCCTCCCCCCACCTTGTCTCAGCCGAATCCCTCCAGCCCGGCACCGCCTTCCTGACCTGCAGTCTTCTTCTTGACCTCTCCGCCTCCATCCTACTCCGACCTATCACCCTCACCTTGACCTCTTTCCACCTATCACATTTCCAACGCCCCTCCTCCAAGTCCCTCCTCCCTACCTTTTATCTTCTCCTGCTGAACACTCTCTGCTCATTCCTGAAGAAGGGCATGTGCCCGAAACGTCGAATCTTCTGTTCCCTAGATGCTGCCTGACCTGCTGTGCTGTTCCAGCAATAAAGTTTCAACAATTTCCCATGGCCAATCCACCCTAACCTACCCATCCCTGAACACTATGGGACAATTTCCCATGGCCAATCCACCCTAACCTGCACATCCCTGAACACTATGGGGCAATTTCCCATGGCCAATCCACCCTAACCTGCACATCCCTGAACACTATGGGGCAATTTCCCATGGCCAATCCACCCTAACCTGCACATCCCTGAACACTATGGGGCAATTTCCCATGGCCAACCCACCCTAACCTGCACATCCATGGGCACGATGGGACAATTTCCCATGGCCAATCCACCGTAACCTGCACATCCCTGGGCACTATGGGACAATTTCCCATGGCTAATCCACCCTAACCTGCACATCCCTGGGCACTATGGGACAATTTCCCATGGCCAATCCACCCTAACCTGCACATCCCTGGGCACTATGGGACAATTTCCCATGGCCAATCCACCCTAACCTGCACATCCCTGGGCACTATGGGACAATTTCCCATGGCCAATCCACCCTAACCTGCACATCCCTGAACACTATGGGGCAATTTCCCATGGCCCATCCACCCTAACCTGCACATCCCTGAACACTATGGGGCAATTTCCCATGGCTAATCCACCCTAACCTGCACATCCCTGAACACTATGGGGCAATTTCCCATGGCCAATCCACCCTAACCTGCACATCCCTGGACACTATGGGGCAATTTCCCATGGCCAATCCACCCTAACCTGCACACCTTTGGATTGTGATAGCAAACCCACGCAGACACGGGGAGAATGTGCAAACTCCACACAGACAGTCGGCTGAGAATTGAACCTGGGTCCCTGGTGCTGAGAGGCAGCAGTGCTAACTACTGAGCCACCGTGCCACCCTTAGATGTTGTCTACGTGTCTATATTTAGCAAAGCCTTTGACAAGGTGTCTCATGGCCAGCTGATACCGAAACTGAAATCCCATGGAGTCAGGGGTGAACGGGCAAGATGGATACAGAGCTGTCTTCATCAGGGACTGGAGATCTGTGCTCAGTGGTGTTCTGCAGATATGTTTGTAATATATTCCAATGACTTGGAGGTGAGTATAGATCACTTGATCCTGTGGATAACACAAAGATGAGGGCACTGTGAGAATATCGATAGGGTGGAGGCTTGGGTAGAGAACTGGCAGCTGGAGTTTAATCCGGACAAATCTGAGGTGATGCGTTTGGGAAGGTCGAACGCAGGAGGGAGGTGTACAGTAAATGGCAGATCCCATAGCAGCATCAACATACAGAGGGATCTAGGTATACAAGTCCCCGGCTCCCTCAAAGAATTCCAGCAGATTAGTTAAACATGACATACCATTCATGGACCCATGATGGATCAGGTGGATAAGGTGGTGAAGAAGGCACAGAGCAATGTTTACCGTCATCAGTCAGGGCAGAGAGCATAAACATTGGCCAGTCATGTTAGAACTTCAATCAGGTAACATTTGGACTATTTTGTACAGTCCTGGTCACCGCACTAACAGAAGGATGTGGAGTCTTTGGAGAGGGGAAAGTCCAGCTTTACCGGGATGTTGGCCGGTTTGGAGTGTGTTTGGTATGAGCAGAGATCGGACAAACTTGGTTTGTTTTCACTTGAATGTTGAAGGAGGAGGTGAGGGTGCGACCTGATAGAAGTTTACAGAATTATGGGAGGCATGGATGGAACGGGTAGTTAGTGTTTTGTTTAACCAGGGGAGAGACGTCAGTTACTGGGGGGAGCATAGGTTTAAGGTAAGGGGAGCAAGTTGAAAGGCTGCTCAGGAGGATTTAAACTAGTAAGGTGTGGGTGGGACCCAGGGAGATAGTGAGGAGAGAGATCAATTTGAGACAGCTACAGCTGAGAACAGAAGTGAGTCAAACAGTCAGGGCAGGTAGGGACAAGGTAGGACTAATAAATTAAACGGCATTTATTACAATGCAAGGGGCCTAACAGGGAAGGCAGATGAACTCAGGGCATGGTTAGAAACATGGGACTGGGATATCATGGCAATTATGGAAACATGGCCCAGGGATGGGCAGGACTGGCAGCTTAATGTTCCAGGATACAAATGCTACAGGAAGGATAGAAAGGGAGGCGAGCGAGGAGGGGGAGTGGCATTTTTGATAAGGATAGCATTACAGCTGTGCTGAGGGAGGATATTCCCGGAAATACATCCCGGGAAGTTATTTGGGTGGAATTGAGAAATAAGAAAGGGATGATCACCTTATTGGGATTGTATTATAGATCCCCTAATAGTCAGAGGGAAATTGAGAAACAAACTTGTAAGGAGATCTCAGCTATCTGTAAGAATAATAGGGTAGTTATGGTAGGGGATTTTAACTTTCCAAACATCGACTGGGACTGCCATAGTGTTAAAGGTTTAGATGGAGAGGAATTTCTTACGTGCATACAAGACAATTTTCTGATTCAGTGTGTGGATGTACCTACTAGAGAAGGTGCAAAACCTGACCTACTCTTGGGAAATAAGGCAGGGCAGGTGACTGAGGTGTCAGTGGGGGAGCACTTTGGGGCCAGCGACCATAATTCTATTTGTTTTAAAATAGTGATGGAAAAGGATGGACCAGATCTAAAAGTTGAAGTTCTAAGTTGGAGGAAGGCCAATTTTGATGGTATTAGGCAAGAACTTTCGAAAGCTGATTGGAGGCAGATGTTCGCAGGTAAAGGGACGGCTGGAAAATGGGAAGCCTTCAGAAATGAGATAATGAGAATCCAGAGAAAGTATATTCCTGTCAGGGTGAAAGGGAAGGCTGGTAGGTACAGGGAATGCTGGATGACTGAAGAAATTGAGGGTTTGGTTAAGAAAAAGAAGGAAGCATATGTAAGATATAGACAGGATAGATCGAGTGAATCCTTAGATGAGTATAAAGGAAGTAGGAGTATACTTAAGAGGGAAATCAGGAGGGCAAAAAGGGGACATGAGATAGCTTTGGCAAATAGAATTAAGGAGATCTCTTGGTGAGGATCTCTGAGTGGGGGATCTCTGTGGGGGGGGATCCCTGGATGGGGGGGGTCCCTGGGTGGGGGATCTCTTGCTGAGGATCTCTGGGTGGGGGATCTCTGGGGAAGGGGATCCCTGGATGGGGGGATCCCTGGTTGGGGGGGTCCCTGGGTGGGGGATCTCTGGGGGAGGGGATCTCTGTGGGGGGGGGGAATCCCTGGATGGGGGGTCCCTGGGGGGGATCTCTGGGGGAGGGGATCTCTGCGGGGGGGGGGGGATCCCTGGATGGGGGGTCCCTGGGGGGGGGATCTCTGGGGGAGGGGATCTCTGCGGGGGGGGGGGATCCCTGGATGGGGGGTCCCTGGGGGGGGGATCTCTGGGGGAGGGGATCTCTGCGGGGGGAGATCCCTGGATGGGGGACCTCTTTGGGGGGGGGGGGGGTCCCTGGGGGAGGGGATCTCTGGGGGAGGGGATCCCTGTGGGGGGGGATCCCTGGGTGGGGGGTCCCTGGGGGAGGGGATCCCTGGGTGGGGGGATCTCTGAGGCAGGGTCTCTGGGGGAGGATAGAGAGAAGATGATCTTTCTAGTGGATACATGAAGGTTAAGATTAGATTAGATTACATTACAGTGTGGAAACAGGCCCTTCAACCCACCCATACCCCTACATTTACCCCTTACCTAACACTACGGGCAATTTAGCATGGCCAATTCACCTGACCTGCACATCTTTGGACTGTGGGAGGAAACCGGAGCACCCGGAGGAAACCCACGCAGACACGGGGAGAACGTGCAAACTCCACAAAGTCAGTCGCCTGAGGCGGGAATTGAACCCGGGTCTCCGGCGCTGTGAGGCAGCAGTGCTAACCGCTGTGCCACCGTGCCGCCCTAAAGCTGAAGTAAAACCCCAAAGGGCAGGAAGATGGTGGGGTGGTGCTACTCCGACTGAATGTTCCAGAACCTTCGGGCTGAGTCCCATTCCAGAATGTAATTGTCAAACTCGAAACAATCGTTAATTTGTAAATCCTTCCATTGCACCAACGGCAGCTGCTTCTGAGAGCAAGTGTTGGGTTATACCTTGTGTAGTACAGTCCCTGGACACTACCCGAGAGCGGTGAGGTTCAGGGTGAAGGAAGGGAAAGTTCCTTCACACGGTGGGTGCTGGGGGTCCCGGAAATGGGGAGGAGGTGGATTGAGCAGAGTCCTGCAAGCGGGTATTTACTTGGCGAGAGATGTTTGGAAATCACAGGAGATTGGCGCTGGATAATGACACCTGTTTGAGGAGCTGGCCTCAGCCTGTGCTGGAAGAACTCTGTGATTCCATGATCTGTCTCATGTGCCACATGGCACAGTAGAGAATTGAGGAGGAACAGTTAGAAAAAGACAACTGAGATAGCGAGTGAGAAGGCAGAGCCCAGGAGCATCCCAGGAATCTTGAAGATGTTTCCTCTTGTCAAATTGTCCGGGAGGTTGATGTTTCTGATATTATCTGGTCGGCATGGACGGGTTGGACCAAAGGCTCTGTTTCAATGCTGCCTGACTCCATTCGATGGGGTGGACTAGATTTGCTTGACCTGATGAATGGATGTCATGTGGCCCTATTACATTCACATCTCCATGATTGGTAAAACCCACCACAATAATAGGAAATAAACACAGATCATAGCAACGAGGGCACAGAGACTGAGAGACTAATTACCCTGTGATGAGTATTCTGGTGTAATCTCTCTGGTGGGATCGGGGAGAATGTCACCGTCTGTCCCAGCAATGCTAGGACGAGAAAGAAATGAGAGCGATGTATTTAGTCAGAGGTCAAAGGGAAGGCGTTAAAGAAACCAGTGAGTTTAAGGACAGACACATCAGCGGCTCCCAGCGGTTTCTACCTGGGGTATAGAAAGAGCTTTGCCAAGAAATTGTTCATCATAATCTTCAGAAACTCTCTCGATTCAGGGCTGGAATTTGAGCGCAGAAAACAGGAAATTCCGAGCGTTCTAATGCGATTGGAGTCATCGAGTAGATGCTAGAATCTGTTCTGAAGGGCAGAATGCCTGCTAACCTGATCCAGGAGAGAGCCAACGTGCGTCAGACAGTGACTAAACCAGGGCTAACAGAATCAGTGAGAACAGTTCGGAGGCTGGAACGTACCTGGTCAGTAAGAAAGTGATGAGAAAGGGGTCACTGGACTCAAAACATGTGCTCTGCTTTCTCTCCAGCAGACCTGCTGAGTCTCTCCAGCAATTTGTGTTTTGTTTCAAATTTCCAACATCTGCAGGTTATAAGGAGAGGATTTTCACTGGAGTGTAGGAGATTGAGATTAATAAAATCCTGAGGGGCATCGATAAGGTGAATAGCAAAGCTCTTTTCCCCAGAGTAAGAATTAGAGGGGGAAGAGGAGAAAGATTTAAAAGGGACCAGATGATAAATGTTTTTACTCCAGGGAATATGGAATGAATTGCCAGAGGAAGTGGGAGGTGCAGGTACTGTTACAACATTTAACAAGCATTGGGCCAGTTACATGAATATGGGCCAAATGCAGGAAAATGGGAGTAATTCAGTCTGAGGAACTTAGTCAGCCGGACGGGGTTGGGGGTGGTCTGTTTCTGTGCTGTATGACTCTGTGACTGTCTCTGTGACCGGGGGTGGGGAGTGGGGGGGGATGGGGGGCCTGGTCCCCCCCCGGTCCCCACTGACTGGGATCTGGAACAGTAGAAGATCAACTGCTCACTCGCTGTTTGACTCAGCCCAACGGAGGAAGATGGGGTCAGCTCCCAATCATTCCTGGTCAATCCCAGAGGGACACTGCTCTGGTAGGTCAGGGTGCAGCACCTCAGGGTGAGAATTATGAAGCTCATTTCCCAATTATTTTATGGGATGCAGGTGTCGCTGGCTAGGCCCAGCCTTTATTGAGAAGGTGGGAGTGAGCTGCCTACTTGAGCCACTGCAGGCCCTGTGCTGTAGGTTAACCCAGAATGCCCTGAGGGAGGGACCATCAGGATTCTGACTCAGTGACACTGAAGGGACGCTGATATATTTCCAAGTCAAGATGGTGAGGGGCTTGGA
This sequence comes from Chiloscyllium plagiosum, assembly GCF_037043375.1. Classification (NCBI taxonomy): domain Eukaryota; kingdom Metazoa; phylum Chordata; class Chondrichthyes; order Orectolobiformes; family Hemiscylliidae; genus Chiloscyllium; species Chiloscyllium plagiosum. The sequence goes on along the minus strand of NW_028270183.1, from coordinate 26,871,911 downwards.
GTGGAACCTGCTGAGGGTGATGGTGTTCCTATGTAGCTGCTGCCCCTTTCCTGTAAGGTGGAAATGGCTATTGGTTTGGAAGGTGCTGTCGGAGGAGCTGTGATAGGAGGAGAGAGCTAACCTCCATAGATTATGAACACACCCCTCTCCTGGTGTAATTCTCCCCCCCCCCCCGCCTTCAGGAGTTGGAGCCTAGGGACAATTCCCCCACCCCCTTCCCCCAATCATATCTCCAGACTGCCTTAGGATACCAACCCCATGAGCTGGGTTGACTGCTCAGGGAGCCTGAAGTGCTGCCCCCTGGTGCCTCGGATGTTTTATTATTAGCTGTGTACCTCCACGCACTGGGCGGAAATCACATGTCAATGCTCATTCCACTCCGAGCCTCAGAAAACCTCCCAGTGGTGGGATTCCATTGAGCAGCCCCTCTGTGTCTGCACCACTCTCGGAGTGACGAGGAGGTGAGGTTTATCATGGCCATGTTCCCAGCCTCTCTCTGTGGGGCCAAAGGGGTTCAAATCCCACCATGACTGAGATTGAAATTCAATTCATAAATCGGAACTTGAAAGCGAGAATCAATTGTCAATTGTAAATACCCAGCTGCTTCATTAACTCCCTTCGTTTGAAAGCAAGGAAATCTACCATCCCCACGTAGTCTGGCCTACACATGGCCCCAGAGGCACAGCCAAAGTGAACAGTCTATGAACTGCCCTCCCAAGTGGCCTGGCAAACCCCTCGGTCCAAGGGATTCCTCTCTCGACAATCACACCCAGACCCTGCCAATGAATATTCAGCGCTCAGCCTCTGATACGACTCCAGAGAATCAAATTCAACTTCATGCAGCTGAAACCGCAATTAATATTCAAGAGAAGGAAGCGAAGACGGTGATGAGGCTGAGTGGAGGGAAATGGTGACTGTTGTTGTTCTGTCAGTAGGTTTCATGTTTTGTGGTCACAGTGCACCCACAGAATATTTTCAGTCAGTCTGCACCATACCACAGTTCTATCTGAACAGATCAAACAGTTTGAGACACACTGGGAGGCATCTCTGTGTGTGCGGATCTCACTGATCTTAATCACCTCTTTCTATTTTTGATAAATCAGTGTCACGAACGTCAATCTGTGCACCAGGAAAGCCCCAGGGTTATCAGCTCGACCTGCTGGATTCTGAGAACCACTCTGTGGGAGGTGAGTGTTTCAGGACAGCGGCTGAAGGAGGTTATGAGAAACGCAGCTGGAGGGTGTGAATCGACCGTGCAGCATGAGACGTGCCTGGGCTCAGCGACTGAGCTCACAGCCCCATACCGTCCTCCTCAACTGCTCAGTGCCAGGCCCCAGCCTCGAACTGCACTTGTATGGTTAATCGGGTTTTGTGGTCAGTGTTACCCCCAGGGTGCTGATAGTGAGGGGGTCTGGTGATGTTAACGCCATTGAATGTCAAGGGGAAACCGTTAGATTGCCCTTTGTTGGAGATGGTTATTGCCTGGTATTTGTGGGGTATGAACCTTACTGCCCACTTGTAAGGCCAGACCTGAATGGTGTCCAGATCTTGTTGCATTTGAACACGGACTGCTCCAGTGTCTGAGGTGTTGGGACTGGTGACTCACCAACTGCAAGGGCATGTAAATGGTCATTGGATAGGCACATGGACAAGAATGGAATAGTGTCGGATAGATGGGTTTCAGAGGTCGGCACAACATCGAGGGCCGAAGGGCCTGTACTGCGCTGGAATGTTCTATGTTCCATGGTCTACTGCACAATCACCCCCACGCTGGACCGTACGATGGGGGGAAGGTCATTGATGGAGCAGCGGAAGATGGTCGGACCCTTTGCCTTACCCTTTCTTTGTTGCTTCCAAATTCGATTATTCCAATGAAGAACAGAAAGCACCCTGGACGCTGGAAATCAGAAACCAAAACCAGACGTTGCTGGAAAAGCTCAGCAGGTCTGGCAGCACCTCTGGAGAGAAATCAGAGTTAACATGCCAGGTCCAGTGACCCTTCTCCCGATTATTGCTATGTTTGTCTGATCTCTTTCTCACTTTCCCAAAGCTTCAGTTTCTTGCAGAGTCTCGCTTAACCCTCACGGAGCTCTCAAAACATAAAACGAAGACTCCATTTTCTGTAACCCTTCTGCCACCAGACCCTGCCCTGTCTTATTGCAATTAAAGAATGTTTCGTTCTTCACTTTACTACATATCTGATGTTCTCTAAAACCATTCCCTGTTCCAAACACAGATGTTCTATTCCTCTGATTTCCTTCTGGCCATTCCCCCATCTGTAACTGTCTCGGTCCCAGATTTGCTGCTTCTCTGATCTTTAATACTTGTCACAGATGCTGTCTGCCATCTCTAATACTTCCCCCTTCAACAGGACCCCTCCCTCTGGCTGTTTACCCGCCCGCAATCTCTTCATCGAGAGCTGGATCCCTTCATTTCTCTGCTCCCTTTTCCTCCACTTTAACCCATCTCCCTCTGAACTCGCTGCGCTCTCTTCCTCCGCCTGCCCTTGTAGAACATAGAACATTCCAGCGCAGTACAGGCCCTTCGGCCCTCAATGTTGTGCCGACCTGTGGAACCAACCTGAAACCCATCTAACCGACACTCTTCCATTTCCATCCATATGCCTGTCCAATGCCCATTTAAATGCCCTTAACATTGGCAAGTCTACTACCGATGCAGGCAGGCCGTTCCATACCCTTACTACTCTCAGTAAAGAAACTACCTCATGTCCCTCAGCCTTTCCTTGCAAGACCTTCCCTCCAAACCAGGCAACATCTTTGGTACGGGATGGACCATCCTGTGTCTGGAGCATCCAGACCAAACCTCAGCACCTTCCGGCAATAACGGCATTGAGGTGTGGATATCAGCTGTGTTTATTTGGTCCTGAGGTATCACTGAC
>NW_028270183.1:26786512-26864012 GCF_037043375.1 Chiloscyllium plagiosum | reverse complement strand
CTCCAGGTGACTGTCTGTGTGGAGTTTGCACATTCTTCCTGTGTCTGCGTGGGTTTCCTCCCACAGTCCAAAGCTGTGTCAGGCAGGTGAATTGGCCATAGTGTTCAGGGATGTGCAAGTTAGGTGTGTTAGTCAGGGGGAAATGTCGAGTATTAGGGTAGGGGAATGGGTCTGGGTGGGTTACTCTTCAGAGGATGGTGTGGACTTGTTGGGCTGAATGGCCTGTTTCCACAGTGTGGGGATTCTAATTTAAACTTTCTGGTGGAGGCCATCAGCTCCCAGGAACTTACCAGCTTTTTAAAAAATTTCCCAAATACTCAAATCTTACTTCAGTCATTCTTTTATTCCTGACATACCGATAGAAATCTTGAGGGATTTCCTTGATCCTATCTGCCAACGATTTCTTATGTCCTTTCCTGGCTCTTCCTAGCTCTCTTTAGGTCTTTCCTGGCTAAGTTCTAACTCTCAAGCAGGAGAAAGTGAGGACTGCAGATGCTGGAGATCAGAGCTGAAAATGTGTTGCTGGAAAAGCGCAGCAGGTCAGGCAGCATCCAAGGAACAGGAGAATCGACGTTTCGGGCATGAGCCCCTCCTCATTCCTGAAGAAGGGCTTATGCCCGAAACGTCGATTCTCCTGCTCCTTGGATGCTGCCTGACCTGCTGCGCTTTTCCAGCAACACATTTTTCAGCTCTAACTCTCAAGCACCCTAACTGAGCTTTCACATCTCATCCTAACATAATTTGGAGGTGCCGGTGTTGGACTGGGGTGTACAAAGTGAAAAATCACACAACACCAGGTTATAGTCCAACAGGTTTAATTGGAAGCACTAGCTTTCGGAGCGACGCTCCTTCATCAGGTGGCTGTGGAGTGATGAAGGAGCGTCGCTCCGAAAGCTAGTGCTTCCAATTAAACCGATTGGACTATAACCTGGTGTTGTGTGATTTTTAACTTTGTAATCCTAACATAAACCTTCTTCTTTCTCTTGACAAGAAAGTCAACTTCTTCAGTAAACCACAGCTGCCTCGCTCAACCACTTCCTCCCTGCCTGACCGGTACATACTGACCAAGACACGCAGTAGCTGTTTCTTGAATAAGCTCCACATTTCAATGTGCTCATCTGCTGAAGTTTCATCCTAAATCTTGCCTAATCACATTGTAATTGCCTTTCCCCCAGCTATAAACTCTTACTCTGTGGTCTTTACCCGTCCCTTTCCATCGCTAAAGTAAATGCAACTGACTAGAGGTCACTATCACCAAAGTGCTCACCTGCCTCCAAATCTAACAGCTGGCTGGGTTCATTACCCAGTACCAAATCTAATGTGGCCTCTTCACTTGTTGGTCTGTCTACACACTGTGTCAGGAAACCCTCCTGCACACATTGGACAAAAACTGACCCATCTAAATTCCTTGAGCTGTAGCATTTCCGGTCAATATTTGGAAAGTTAAAGGCCCCATAACAACTACCCTGTTACTCTCGCTCCTATCCAGAATCATCTTTGCTATCCTTTCCCCTACATCGCTGGAACTATTCAGGGGCTGATAGGAAACTTCCCAACTGAGTGACCTCTCCTTTCCTGTTTCTAACATCAGCCCATATTACTTCAGTAGACGAGTCCTCAAACATCCTTTCTGCCAACGTAATACAGTCCTTGACTAACAATGCCACACCACCCCCTCTTTTACCATCTTCTCTGTTCTTACTGAAACATCTAAATCCTGGAACCCACAACAACCGTTCCTGTCCCTGCTCTATCCATGTCTCCGAACTGGCCACAACATCGAAGTCCCAGGTACCAACCCACGCTGCAGGTTCACCCACCTTACTCCTGGTGCTGAAGTAGACCCAGTTTCCTGCCTGCCGGTACACTCCTGCAACCCTGAAACCTTATTCATGACCCTTTTACTCTCAATCCCCTGTACACTGGACTACAAACCCAGCTCCCATCCCCCAGCTGAATTAATTTACTGACCGATATGAGAGCTAGAAATCGAGACTACTCCCGGAGTGATCATTAATGTGACAAATTGCTGCATTACTTGATTTTTATCAAGCTGTTTCATTCAGATTAAAGGAGCATTCGTGTCAGGTCTTCCATTAACAAGAAAATCTCTATTTATTGCCGTCATGCTGGTCTTAACCAATCGCCTTGCTAACTTACCATTCCAAAATGTAAACACCGCCCCTTTCCGAATATTCCCATGCACACTCAAACAAGCAAGAGATGAGAAGGACTGTGTAATGTGTGAGGGAAGGATAATAAACACAGTGAGTAATGGGAGGTACGGTGGCTCAGTGGTTAGCATTGCTGCCTCACAGTGCTAGGGATCTGGGTTCGATTCCAGCCTTGGGCAACTGTCTGTGTGGAGTTTGCACATTCTCCCCGTGTCTGTGTCCAAAGATGTGCAGGTTAGGGTGAACTGGCCATGCTAAATTGCCCATAAGGTTCAGGGATGTGTAGGCTAGGCACATTAGTCAGGGGTGAAAATGTGTTGCTGGAAAAGCGCAGCAGGTCTGGCAGCATCCAAGGAGCAGGAGAATCGACGTTTCGGGCATAAGCCCTGCTTCAGGAATTAGTCAGGGGGATGGGTTACTTTTTAGAGGGCTAGTGTGGATTTGTTGGGCCGAAGGGCCTGTTTCTTCACCAGTCTGGGTCACAGGTGTCAGTGAGGTTTTTCCTTCATGTTTCTATTGTTTACCAATGACGTGGGATTGTGGAGCCACAGGTTCCTATCTTACTGCAATGGCTTAAAGACCCAGCCATTCAGTGTCTGAGGGTGTTTCTCCTCCTTTTAGCCTTTCACCCAAGGAACGCACAGAGAGAATGGGGAGCGAGAACAGCAACAGAGACATTTCCTGTTATTTCTCTACAAGTGAAAGTGTGTGAGAGAGGGAGGGAGAGAGAGAGAGAGAAAAAGAGAGAAAAAGGCGGGCAGAGAGAGAGAGAAAAGGGGGGGGGGGTGGCGGAGAGAGAGATACGAAGAGAGACATACGGTGGGGGAGAAAGGGAGAGAGAGAGAATAAGATGGGTACAGAGAGAGAGCAAGCGAGGGGGCAAAGAGAGAGAGAGAGAGAATTAGAGAGAGAGTCAGGCAGACAGAGAGAGTGAGACATAGACAGAGAGAGTGTGTGAGAGATAGAAAGAGAGAGAGACAGACAGAGAGAGTGAGAGAACGAGCGAGAGATAGAGAGAGAGAGAGAGAGAGAGACAGAGGCAGGCAGAGAGAGAGAGACAGCGAGAGAGAGTGAGAGAGATATAGAGAGAGAGAGTGAGAGATAGAGAGAGAGAGTGAGAGATAGAGAGAGAGTGAGAAATAGTGAGAGAGAGAGAGTGAGAGATAGAGAGAGAGTGAGAGATTGAGAGAGAGTGAGAGATTGAGACACAGAGAGTGAGAGATTGAGACAGAGAGAGAGAGAAAGTGAGAGATTGAAACAGATAGAGATAGAGATAGAGAGAGAGAGAGAGAGAGACTGCTTTCTCTTTGCAGGTACAATGTTACTGCCCGACTGTGCAGCATACTGAGCCATGAACCAATGAAATGCTGAACCTTCCTGAGCTCACAACTCCTCAACTCAAAACCCAATCAGGCGACTTTCCTTTTAATTATTGATTTTATGGGGTGGAATTCCAGGATTCTGACCCAGTGACAGTGAAGGAACAGCAATATATTTCCAAGTCAGGATGGGGAGGGGCTCGGAGGGGAACTTGCAGGGGGTGGTGTTCCCATGTATCTGCTGCCCTTGTCCTTCTGGATGGAAGTGGTTGTGGGTATAGAAGGTGCTGCCTGAGGATTTTTGGTGAATTTCTGCAGTGCATCTTGTAGATGGTGCACACTGCCGCTACTGAGCGTCGGTGGGGGAGGGAGGGGATGTTTGTGCACGTGGGGCCAATCAGGCAGGGGCTGCTTTGTCCCTGGATGGTGTTGAGCTTCTTGAGTGTTGTTGGAGCTGCCCCCATCCGGGGCAAGTGGGGAGTATTCCCTCACCCTCCTGACTTGTGCCTTGGAGATGGTGGACAGGCTTGGGGGGAGTCAGGAGCTGAGTTACTTGCCACAGTATCCCTCGTCTCTGACCTGCTCATGTAGCCACTGTGTTTATGTGGTTGGTCTAGCTGAGTTTCTGGTCAATGGCAAACCCCCAGGATGTTGAGAGTGGGGGATTCAGTGATGGTAATGCCATTGAACGTCAAGGGGCGGTGGTTAGATTCTGTCTTCATGGTGATGGCCATAGCCTGGGATTGGTGTGGTGTGAATGTTACTCACCCCTCGTCAGCCCAAGCCTGGATATTGTCCAGATCTTGTTGCGTTTGGACACGGACTGCTTCAGGATCTGGGGGTTCGCGAATGGAGCTGAACATTGTGCAATCATCGAAAAAACATCCCCACTTCGGACATTCTGTCTCTGAACAGTAACGCTGTGAACACCCAGGGTTGAAGTGCAGGTGACCAGTGTCCTTCTCCACTGCTGTCATAAAGCACCATTATCGATGCAACTCTCAACGTGTTCCAGTAAACTGCAACTTCATCTTCCACAGTTCCCTTATTTAAAGCAGCAGCTGTTTCCCAGTTACAATCCACAGTTCAAAACAATACAAGTGGCTTTTATCGTGACTAGCTCCATCTAGAAGGACGAGGACAGCAGATATGTGGCGGCCCATCACCTGCACACCCCTCTCCAAACCTTGGCTGGGACCTTCCATTCAAGGCTATGCTGGGGGTGGGGACTGCAGATGCTGGAGCTCAGAGTCTAGATCAGAGTGGTGCTGGAAAAACACAGCAGGTCAGGCAGCATCCGAGGGGCAGGAAAATCGACGTTTCAGGCAAAAGCCCTTCATCAAGAATGACCAACGAAGGGCTTTTGCCTGAAATGTCGATTTTCCTGCCCCTCGGATGCTGCCTGACCTGCTGTGTTTTTCCAACACCACTCTAATCTAGATTCAAGGCTCCGGGCCTAGTGCTGAAAAGTGGGACAGTGACGGTGTAGTGGGTATGGTCTGGTGGCAGTAGTGTATTATTGACAGCACGGATTTGATGGGCTGTACTGTCTGATTCCATGATGACTCTATAAAGCCAGCCACCACCCTGACTCAGAAATTGATCTCAGTGTCACTGGGTCAGAATCCTGGAATTCCCTCCCCCAGGACATTGTGGGTCTACCCTACAGCAACAGGGACTGCAGCAGTTCAGGAAGGCAGCTCACCCCCACCTTCTCAAGGGGCAACTAGGGACAGGGCGATAAATCCTGGGCCCAGCCAGCGACCCCCACACCCCAGTGACAAATCCAGCAAGTTATCCTGCGTGCTAACATTCTGGGAAACAATGGGAAGATGTTCGAAGCGATGCTTCCCACCCCCAACCCCCCCCTGCCTCACCATGGCCTCAGCAATGGCTGCGTTTGTGTGCGTTCAGCACAGACCAACTGTTAGCATCTGGAACTGTAGAGCAAGTGCCGTTCGAGAGTGACAGTACTCCCTCTCAGGCTTGGACAAACCCCTCCAGGCTATCGGGGGAGTTGGGAGAGGCCTCTGGGAGTGGTCTCAGCGGGCAATCCTCAGGGTGGGGGTGGGAGATTGACAGGGCCAGACCCTGAGGAAGACACCCCTCCCCCGGCCCGCCCAATCCAGCCACGTAAGCGGCTGGTTGAATTGTCGCGTTTCTGGTTGTGAAGGGGAAGTGGTGGTTTCAGTCAGCGCCGGGTGCTACATGCAACGCCAAGTGCAGCCCTCGCTCTCAGCGAGCTGGAATCCACATCGAATCGCCTCTGATTGACTGTTCCACTCCAGCTCCACGCTGCGCCAGCCTCCCACTCCATCAGCGTCAGGATTGGCCCTTCCACGGTGAGTAGAGAAAGCTGGGATATACACTGTAGATACCGTGTGGGAACAGCACACTATCAGACCCAGCAAAGCAGACAGCAGGTGGCTGTCACGGACACAGGGATTCAGGCAGCCCACTCTCTCTCGGGCTTTCACGGTCATCCATGGGCGAGATAATGGGGTCCAGCTCCGCGTCTACTTGCCCTCCCCTGAAGAAGGGCTAATGCCCGAAACATCGATTCTCCTGTTCCCGAGATGCTGCCTGACCTGCTGCGCTTTTCCAGCAACACATTTTCAGCTCTGATCTCCAGCATCTGCAGTCCTCACTTTCTCCCCAGAGGGAAATCCCACACACACACACTGACACTCACTGGGGTACAGAGCCACACACACTGACTCTCACTGGGGTACAGTCCCACACACACTGACTCTCACTGGATTACAGACCCACACACACTGACACTCACTGGGGTACAGTCCCACACACACTGACACTCACTGGGGTACAGTCCTACACACACTGACACTCACTGGGGTACAGACCCACACACACTGGCTCTCACTGGGGTACAGTCCCACACACGCTGACACTCACTGGGTTACAGACCCACACACACACTGACTCTCACTGGGGTACAGACCCACACACACACTGACACTCACTGGGGTACAGTCCCACACACACTGACTCTCACTGGGGTACAGTCCCACACACACTGACTCTCACTGGGTTACAGACCCACACACACTGACACTCACTGGGGTACAGTCTCACACACACTGACTCTCAATGGGTTACAGACCCACACACACTGGCTCTCACTGGGGTACAGACCCACACACACTGACACTCACTGGGGTACAATCCCACACACACTGACACTCACTGGGGTACAGACCCACACACACTGACACTCACTGGGGTACAGTCCCACACACACACTGACTCTCACTGGGGTACAGACCCACATACACTGACACTCACTGGGGTACAGACCCACACACACACTGACTCTCACTGGGGTACAGAGCCACACACACACGGACTCTCACTGACGTACAGTACTACACACACTGACTCTCACTGGGGTATAGACCCACACACACTGACACTCACTGGGGCACAGACCCACACACACTGACTCTCACTGGGGCACAGACCCACACACACACTGGCTCTCACTGGGGTACAGAGCCACACACACACTGACTCTCACAGGGGTACAGTCCCACACACACTGACTCTCACTGGGGTACAGACCCACACACACTGACTCTCACTGGGGTACAGACCCACACACACTGACACTCACTGGGGTACAGTCCCACACACACACTGACTCTCACTGGGGTACAGACCCACATACACTGACACTCACTGGGGTACAGACCCACACACACACTGACTCTCACTGGGGTACAGAGCCACACACACTGACACTCACTGGAGCACAGCCCCACACACACTGACTCTCACTGGGGCACAGACCCACACACACACTGGCTCTCACTGGGGTACAGACCCACACACACACACTGACTCTCACTGGGGTACAGTCTCACACACACTGACTCTCAATGTGTTACAGACCCACACACACTGACACTCAGTGGGGTACAGACCCACACACAAACTCACACTGGGTACAGTCTCTCACACACACTGACTCTCACTGGGGTACAGTCCCACACACACTGACTCTCACTGGGGTACAGTCCCACACACACTGACCCTCACTGGGTACAGTCTCACACACACACTGACCCTCACTGGGTACAGTCTCACACACATTGACCCTCACTGGGGTACAATCCCACACACACTGACTCTCATTGGGATACAGTCCCACACACACTGACCCTCACTGGGATACAGTCCCACACACACTGACCCTTACTGGGGTACAAACCCACACACACACTGATGCTCACTGGGGTACAATCCCACACACACTGACACTCACTGGGGTACAGACCCCCACACACACTGTCTCTCACTGGGGTACAGACACACACACACACTGACGCTCACTGGGGTACAATCCCACACACACTGACTCTCACTGGGGTACAGACCCACACACACACTGATGCTCACTGGGGTACAATCCCACAAACACTGACTCTCTCTGGGGTATAGTCCTACAAACACTGACTCTCACTGGGGTATAGACCCACACACACACTGACGCTCACTGGGGTACAATCCCACAAACACTGACTCTCTCTGGGGTATAGTCCTACACACACTGACTCTCACTGGGTTACAGACCCACACACACTGACTCTCACTGGGGTACAGACCCACACACACACTGACCCTCACTGGGGCACAGACCCACACACACACTGACTCTCACTGGGGTACAGTCCCACACACACTGACTCTCACTGGGGCACAGACCCACACACACTGACTCTCACTGGGTTACAGACCCACACACACTGACTCTCACTGGGGTACAGTCCCACACACGCTGACTCTCACTGGGGCACAGACCCACACACACACTGACTCTCACTGGGGTACAGTCCCACACACAAACTGACTCTCACTGGCGTACAGACCCACACACACAGAGTCCCACACACACACTGACTCTCACTGGGGTACAGTCCCACACACACTGACTCTCACTGGGGCACAGACCCACACACACTGACTCTCACTGGGGTACAGTCCCACACACGCTGACTCTCACTGGGGTACAGTCCCACACACACACTGACTCTCACTGGGTTACAGATCTACACACACTGACTCTCACTGGGGTACAGTCCCACACACGCTGACTCTCACTGGGGTACAGTCCCACACACACACTGACTCTCACTGGGTTACAGACCTACACACACTGACTCTCACTGGGTTACAGACCCACACACACTGACTCTCACTGGGGTACAGTCCCACACACGCTGACTCTCACTGGGGTACAGTCCCACACACACACTGACTCTCACTGGGTTACAGATCTACACACGCTGACTCTCACTGGCGTACAGTCCCACACACACACTGACTCTCACTGGGGTACAGTCCCACACACACTGACCCTCACTGGGGTCAGACCCACACACACTGACTCTCACTGGCGTACAGACCCACACACGCACTGACTCTCACTGGGGTACAGTCCCACACACGCACTGACTCTCACTAGATACAGACCCACACACACTGACTCTCACTGAGATACAGACCCACCTACACACTGACTTTCACTGGGGTACAGACCCACACGCACTGACTCTCACTGAGATACAGACCCACACACACTGACTCTCACTGAGATACAGACCCATCCACACACTGACTCTAACTGGAGTACAGTCCCACACACACTGACTCTCTCTGGGGTACAGTCCCACACACACACTGCATCTCACTGGGTACAGTTCCACACACACACTGACTCTCAATGGGTTACAGACCCACACACACTGACACTCAATAGGGTACAGTCCCACACACATTGGCTCTCACTGGGGTATAGTCCCAAACACATTGACTCTCACTGGGGTACAGACCCACACACACTGTCCCTCACTGGGGTACAGACCCACACACACTGACTCTCACTGGGGCACAGACCCACACACACACTGACTCTCATTGGCGTACAGTCCCACACTCACACACAGACTCTCACTTGGGGAGAGTCCCACGTACACTGGCTCCCACTGGAGGAATGTCAGTTCTGAGGTAGTGCTGCACTGTCGGAGGTTCAGTGCTGAGGGAGTGCCGCCCTGTCGGAGGGTCAGTGCTGAGGGAGTGCCGCACTGTCGGAGGGTCAGTGCTGAGGGAGTGCCGCACCTTGGAAGGGTCAGCACTGAGGGAGTGCTGCACTGTCAGAGGGTGAGTGCTGAGGGAGTGCCGCACTGTCGGAGGGTCAGCACTAAGGGAGTGCTGCACTGTCGGAGGGTCAGTGCTGAGGGAGTGCCGCACTGTCGGAGGGTTAGTACTGAGGGAGTGACGCACTGTCGGAGTGTCAGTGCTGAGGGAGTGCAGCACTGTCGGAGGGTCAGTGCTGAGGGAGTGCCGCATTGTCGGAGGGTCAGCACTAAGGGAGTGCTGCACTGTCAGAGGGTCAGTGCTGAGGGAGTGCTGCACTGTCGGAGGGTCAGTGCTGAGGGAGTGCCGCACTGTCGGAGGGTCAGTGCTGAGGGAGTGCCGCACTGTCGTAGTGTGAGTGCTGAGGGAGTGCCGCACTGTCGGAGGGTCAGTGCTGAGGGAGTGCTGCACTGTCGGAGGGTCAGTGCTGAGGGAGTGCCGCACTGTCCGAGGGTCAGTGCTGAGGGAGTGCCGCACTGTCGGAGGGTCAGTGCTGAGGGAGTGCCGCACTGTCGGAGGGTCAGTGCTGAGGGAGTGCCGCACTGTCCGAGGGTCAGTACTGAGGGTGTGCCGCACTGTCGGAGGGTCAGTGCTGAGGGAGTGCCGCACTGTCGGAGGGTCAGTGCTGAGGGAGTGCCGCACTGTCGGAGGGTCAGTGCTGAGGGAGTGCCGCACTGTCGGAGGGTCAGTGCTGAGGGAGTGCCGCACTGTCGGTGGGTCAGTACTGAGGGAGTGCCGCACTGTCGGAGGGTCAGTGCTGCGGGAGTGCCGCACTGTCGGGGGGTCAGTACTGAGGGAGGGCCGCACAGTCGGAGGGTCAGTGCTGAGGGAGTGCCGCACTGTCGGGGGGTCAGTGCTGAGGGAGTGCCGCACTGTCGGAGGGTCAGTACTGAGGGAGTGCTGCACTGTCAGAGGGTCAGTACTGAGGGAGTGCTGCACTGGCAGAGGGTCAGTACTGAGGGAGTACTGCACTGTCAGAGGGTCAGTACTGAGTGAGTGCTGCACTGTCAGAGGGTCAGTACTGAGGGAGTGCTGCATGTCCGAGGGTCAGTGCTGAGGGAGTGCCGCACTGTCGGAGGGTCAGTGCTGAGGGAGTGCCGCACTGTCGGAGGGTCAGTGCTGAGGGAGTGCCGCACTGTCGGAGGGTCAGTGCTGCGGGAGTGCCGCAGTGTCGGACGGTCAGTGCTGAGGAAGTGCAGCACTGTCGGAGGGTCAGCACTGAGGGAGTGCCGCACTGTCAGAGGTTGAGTGCTGAGGGAGTGCTGCAATGCCAGAGGGTCAGTGCTGAGGGAGCGCCGCACTGTCGGAGGGTCAATACTGAGGGAGTGCCGCACTGTCGGAGGGTCAGCACTGAGGGAGTGCCGCACTGTCAGAGGTTGAGTGCTGAGGGAGTGCCGCACTGTCGAGGGTCAGTACTGAGGGAGTGCCGCACTGTCGGAGGTTCAGTGCTGAGGGAGTGCTGCACTGTCAGAGGGTCAATACTGAGGGAGTGCCGCACTGTCGGAGGGTCAGCACTGAGGGAGTGCCGCACTGTCGGAGGGTCAGCACTGAGGGAGTGCCGCACTGTCAGAGGTTGAGTGCTGAGGGAGTGCCGCACTGTCGGAGGGTCAGTACTGAGGGAGTGCCGCACTGTCAGAGGGTCAGTGCTGAGGAAGTGCCGCACTGTCGGAGGGTCAGTACTGAGGGAGTGCCGCACTGTCGGAGGGTGAGTGCTGAGGGAGTGCCAAACTGTCGGAGGGTCAGTACTGAGGGAGTGCCGCACTGTCGGAGGGTCAGCACTAAGGGAGTGCCACACTGTCGGTGGGTCAGCACTAAGGGAGTGCCGCACTGTCGGAGGGTCAGCACTAAGGGAGTGCTGCATAGTCGGAGGGTCAGTACTGAGGGACCGCCGCACTGCCGTAGGTGAGTGCTGAGGGAGTGCCGCACTGTCGGTGGGTCAGTACTGAGGGAGTGCCGCACTGCCAGAGGGTCAGTGCTGAGGGAGTTCCGCACTGTCGGAGGGTCAGTGCTGAGGGAGTTCCGCACTGTCGGAGGGTCAGTGCTGAGGGAGTTCTGCACTGTCGGAGGGTCAGTGCTGAGGGTGTGCCGCACTGTCGGAGGGTCAGTGCTGAGGGAGTGCCGCACTGTCGGAGGGTCAGTGCTGAGGGAGTGCCGCACTGTCGGAGGGTCAGTGCTGAGGGAGTGCCGCACTGTCGGATGGTCAGTGCTGAGGGAGTTCCGCACTGTCGGAGGGTCAGTGCTGAGGGAGTTCTGCACTGTCGGAGGGTCAGTGCTGAGGGTGTGCCGCACTGTCGGAGGGTCAGTGCTGAGGGAGTGCCGCACTGTCGGAGGGTCAGTGCTGAGGGAGTTCCGCACTGTCGGAGGGTCAGTGCTGAGGGAGTGCCGCACTGTCGGAGGGTCAGTGCTGAGGGAGTTCCGCACTGTCGGAGGGTCAGTACTGAGGGAGTTCCGCACTGTCGGAGGGTCAGTGCTGAGGGAGTTCCGCACTGTCGGAGGGTCAGTGCTGAGGGAGTTCTGCACTGTCGGAGGGTCAGTGCTGAGGGAGTGCCGCACTGTCGGAGGGTCAGTGCTGAGGGAGTTCCGCATAGTCGGAGGGTCAGCACTGAGGGAGTTCCGCACTGTCGGAGGGTCAGTGCTGAGGGAGTGCCGCACTGTCGGAGGGTCAGTACTGAGGGAGTTCCGCACAGTCGGAGGGTCAGTGCTGAGGGAGTGCCGCACTGTCGGAGGGTCAGTACTGAGGGAGTTCCGCACTGTCGGAGGGTCAGTGCTGAGGGAGTGCCGCACTGTCGGAGGGTCAGTGCTGAGGGAGTGCCGCACTGTCGGAGGGTCAGTACTGAGGGAGTTCCGCACAGTCGGAGGGTCAGTACTGAGGGAGTTCCGCACTGTCGGAAGGTCAGTGCTGAGGGAGTGCCGCACTGTCGGAGGGTCAGTGCTGAGGGAGTTCCGCACTGTCGGAGGGTCAGTGCTGAGGGAGTGCCGCACTGTCGGAGGGTCAGTGCTGAGGAAGTGCTGCCCAGTCGGAGGGTCAGTGCTGAGGGAGTGCCGCACTGTCGGAGGGTCAGTGCTGAGGAAGTGCTGCACAGTCGGAGGGTCAGTACTGAGGGAGTTCCGCACTGTCGGAGGGTCAGTACTGAGGGAGGGCCGCACAGTCGGAGGGTCAGTGCTGAGGGAGTGCAGCACTGTCCTTTGGATAAGCTGTTAAACTCACTGTCTCTTTGATACTTAGAATCCCCACAGGGTGGAAACAGGCCATTCTGCCCAAATGTCCACACCGACCCTTGAATATTAACCCACCCCGACCCATTCCACTATTACTCTACATTTACCCCCTGACTAATGCACCTAACCTGCACATCCCTGAACACTACGGGCAATTTAGCACGGCCAACTCACCCTGACCTGCACATCTTTGGACTGTGGGAGGAAACCGGAGCACCCGGAGGAAACCCACGCAGACACAGGGAGAATGTGCAAACTCCACACAGTCAGTCGCCTGAGGCTGGAATCGAACCTGGGACTAGGAGGCAGTGCTAACCACTGAGCCACAAGTGGTTCACCGTTTAAAGGTGTCGAACTCAATACTGTGCCCAAGGGGCTGCTGAAGTGTCTGGTGCGAAGAGGAGATGTTGCTGCTGCAGTTTGCTGCTGTGATTCACTGGAACACTGCACCACACCGAGGACAGACACCGAGGGCGTGAGACAGCAAGATCTCTCCTCCTTTAGTAACTCTTGCTCACCCTCTAGAGTGGCGAGGGCCTCATTGCAGCCTCCTGGGCACGGCCTGAGGTCAGACCCTTCCCCCGCTTGCTGTCAGTGATGAGTCGGTCCCCCAGGACCAGAGCCAGTGTGTGAAATCTAACTGTTCCTCTATCCCACTGCTGCCACAGGCTATCACCTCAGCCACAAGAGAAATATTTCAGAATGTAAGCTCCTCAAAGGATTGAGGACCATTTGCATGGCCACTTCCCAGATCATTGATCGTTCCCTCGCTCTCCATGCAGTTCCATGCCCTGCATCTTTTGTTGACCTTCTCTCTTTCTCTCTCTCTTTCTCGCGCCAAAATATTGTCTCCGAAGCTCATCTTTCTCAGCTCTGCCATCCGTGTCCCACCTGCGTACAGTACATTTAGTGTTTGCTGATGAGTATTGAACCAGCAACAGTCCTTCCTGAAAACAAATACAGCAAGACTCTGTAGTTAAAGGTAATGAATCGCTCTTCAGGTCAGGACAGGCAGTTGCTGTGGAGAATACCATCGCTGACTGTGACACAGGCATGGCAATTAACAGCACCGTTGTGTATATCATGGTCAGTGTGTTCACATTCTCAGTTCAACAAGGTCATGGATATTAGAGAGATCTCGAGGTCATCATGTCCACGCTGGTCACTAACCACCACCTGCCTCTTCAAATATCATTAGGCCCATCATTATGTATGCCTTGGCTTGAAGGACTAATTGTAAAAGCACATCTGCACACTTCTTCAGTGTTATGTGGGTTTCTGCCTTTATATATGGGCAGTAGTTTCCAGATCCCCACCATCTTCTGGGTGAAAGGGGGTTTCCTCATGTTCCCTTGAAAACTTCTGCACCTTTCCTTAAATCTGTCCCCCTGCTCTCTGATCCCTGTAACCAAGGGGAACATTTCTACTTGACTAAAGTTTCTAGGCCCCTCAAAAATTTTATACAGCACAGTCCCTGACCCTGTCAGTCCTCTCTGCTCGAACCCCAGTCTGTCCAGTCTCTGTCCCTCTCAGTCCCCTCTGCTCTAACCCCGGTCTGTCCAGTCTCTGTCCCTCTCAGTCCCCTCTGCTCTAACCCCAGTCTGTCCAGTCTCTGTCCCTCTCAGTCCCCTCTGCTCTAACCCCGGTCTGTCCAGTCTCTATCCCCCTCAGTCCCCTCTGCTCTAACCCCGGTCTGTCAGTCTCTGTCCCTCTCAGACCCCTCTACTCTAACCCCGGTCTGCCCAGTCTTTGTCCCTCTCAGTCCCCTCTGCTCTAACCCCAGTCTGTCCAGTCTCTGTCCCTCTCAGTCCCCTCTGCTCTAACCCCAGTCTGTCCAGTCTCTGTCCCTCTCGGTCCCATCTGCTCTAACCCCAGTCTGTCCAGTCTCTGTCCCTCTCAGTCCCCTCTGCTCTAACCCCAGTCTGTCCAGTCTCTGTCCCTCTCAGTCCCCTCTGCTATAACCCCAGTCTGTCCAGTCTCTGTCCCTCTCAGTCCCCTCTGCGCTAACCCGGGTCTGTCCAGACTCTGTCCCTCTCGGTCCCCTCTGCTCTAACCCGGGTCTGTCCAGTCTCTGTCCCCCTCAGTCCCCTCTGCTCTAACCCTGGTCTGTCCAGTCCCTGTCCCTCTCAGTCCCCTCTGCTCTAACCCCAGTCTGTCCAGACTCTGTCCCTCTCAGTCCCCTCTGCTCTAACCCCGGTCTGTCCAACCTCCGTCCCTCTCAGTCCCCTCTGCTCTAACCCCAGTCTGTCCAGTCTCTGTCCCCCTCAGTCCCCTCTGCTCTAACCCCGGTCTGTCCAGTCTCTGTCCCCCTCAGTCCCCTCTGCTCTAACCCCGGTATGTCCAGTCTCTGTCCCTCTCGGTTCACTCTGCTATAACCCCAGTCTGTCCAGTCTCTGTCCCCCTCAGTCCCCTCTGCTCTAACCCCGGTCTGTCCAGCCTCCATCCCTCTCAATCCCCTCTGCTCTAACCCCAGTCTATCCAGTCTTTGTCCCCCTCAGTCCCCTCTGCTCTAACCCCGGTCTGTCCAGTCTCTGTCCCCCTCAGTCCCCTCTGCTCTAACCCCAGTCTGTCCAGTCTCTGTCCCCCTCAGTCCCCTCTGCTCTAACCCCGGTATGTCCAGTTTTTGTCCCTCTCAGTCCCCTCTGCTCCAACCCCAGTCTGTCCAGTCTCTGTCCCTCTCAGTCCCCTCTGCTCTAACCCCAGTCTGTCCAGTCTCTGTCACCCTCAGTCCCCTCTGCTCTAACTCCGGTCTGTCCAGTCTCTGTCCCTCTCAAGCCCCTCTGCTCTAACCCCGGTATGTCCAGTCTTTGTCCCTCTCAGTCCCCTCTGCAATAACCTCAGTCTGTCCAGTGCCTGTCCCTCTCAGTCCCCTCTGCTCTAACCCCGGTCTGTCCAGTCTCTGTCCCTCTCAGTCCCCTCTGCTCTAACCCCGGTCTGTCCAGTCTCTGTCCCCCACAGTCCCCTCTGCTATAACCCCAGTCTGTCCAGTCTCTGTCCCCCTCAGTCCCCTCTGCTCTAGCCCCAGTCTGTCCAGTCTCTGTCCCCCACAGTCCCCTCTGCTATAACCCCAGTCTGTCCAGTCTCTGTCCCCCTCAGTCCCCTCTGCTCTAACCCCGGTCTGTCCAGCCTCCATCCCTCTCAGTCCCCTCTGCTCTAACCCCAGTCTGTCCAGTTTCTGTCCCTCTCAGTCCCCTCTGCTCTAACCCCAGTCTGTCCAGTCTCTGTCCCCCTCAGTCCCCTCTGCTCTAACCCTGGTCTGTCCAGTCACTGTCCACCTCAGTCCCATCTGCTCTAACCCTGGTATGTCCAGTCTCTGTCCCTCTCAGTCCCCTCTGCTCTAACCCCGGTCTGTCCAACCTCCGTCCCTCTCAGTCCCCTCTGCTCTAACCCCGGTATGTCCAGTCTCTGTCCCTCTCGGTTCACTCTGCTCTAACCCCAGTCTGTCCAGTCTCTGTCCCCCTCAGTCCCCTCTGCTCTAACCCCGGTCTGTCCAGCCTCCATCCCTCTCAATCCCCTCTGCTCTAACCCCAGTCTGTCCAGTCTCTGTCCCCCTCAGTCCCCTCTGCTCTAACCCTGGTCTGTCCAGTCACTGTCCACCTCAGTCCCATCTGCTCTAACCCTGGTATGTCCAGTCTCTGTCCCTCTCAGTCCCCTCTGCTCTAACCCCGGTCTGTCCAACCTCCGTCCCTCTCAGTCCCCTCTGCTCTAACCCCGGTCTGTCCAGTCTCTGTCCCTCTCGGTTCACTCTGCTCTAACCCCAGTCTGTCCAGTCTTTGTCCCCCTCAGTCCCCTCTGCTCTAACCCCGGTCTGTCCAGTCTCTGTCCCCCTCAGTCCCCTCTGCTCTAACCCCAGTCTGTCCAGTCTTTGTCCCCCTCAGTCCCCTCTGCTCTAACCCCGGTCTGTCCAGTCTCTGTCCCCCTCAGTCCCCTCTGCTCTAACCCCGGTCTGCCCAGTCTCTGTCCCTCTCAGTTCCCTCTGCTCTAACCCCAGTCTGTCCAGTCTCTATCCCTCTCAGTCCCCTCTGCTCTAACCCCGGTCTGTCCAGTCTCTGTCCCCCTCAGTCCCCTCTGCTCTAACCCCGGTCTGTCCAGTCTCTGTACCTCTCAGTCCCCTCTGCTCTAACCCCGGTATGTCCAGTCTCTGTCCCTCTCAGTTCCCTCTACTCTAACCCCGGTCTGTCCAGTCTCTGTACCTCTCAGTCCCCTCTGCTCTAACCCCGGTATGTCCAGTCTCTGTCCCTCTCGGTCCCCTCTGCTCTAACCCCGGTCTGCCCAGTCTCTGTCCCTCTCAGTTCCCTCTGCTCTAACCCCGGTCTGTCCAGTCTCTGTCCCTCTCAGTCCCCTCTCCTCTAACCCCGGTCTGTCCAGTCTCTGTCCCTCTCAGTCCCCTCTGCTCTAACCCCGGTCTGTCCAGCCTCTGTCCCTCTCAGTCCCCTCTGCTCTAACCCCAGTCTGTCCAGTCTCTATCCCTCTCAGTCCCCTCTGCTCTAACCCGGGTCTGTCCATCTCTGTCCCCCTCAGTCCCCTCTCCTCTAACCCCGGTCTGTCCAATCTCTGTCCCTCTCAGTCCCCTCTGCTCTCACCCCAGTCTGTCCAGTCTCTGTCCCTCTCAGATCCCTCCGCTCTAACCCCGGTCTGTCCAGTCTCTGTCCCTCTCAGTCCCCTCTGCTCTAACCCCGGTATGTCCAGTCTTTGTCCCTCTCAGTCCCCTCTGCAATAACCTCAGTCTGTCCAGTGTCTGTCCCTCTCAGTCCCCTCTGCTCTAACCCCGGTCTGTCCAGTCTCTGTCCCTCTCAGTCCCCTCTCCTCTAACCCCAGTCTGTCCAGTCTTTGTCCCCCTCAGTCCCCTCTGCTCTAACCCCGGTCTGTCCAGCCTCCATCCCTCTCAGTCCCCTCTGCTCTAACCCCAGTCTGTCCAGTTTCTGTCCCTCTCAGTCCCCTCTGCTCTAACCCCAGTCTGTCCAGTCTCTGTCCCCCTCAGTCCCCTCTGCTCTAACCCTGGTCTGTCCAGTCACTGTCCACCTCAGTCCCATCTGCTCTAACCCCGGTATGTCCAGTCTCTGTCCCCCTCAGTCCCCTCTGCTCTAACCCCAGTCTGTCCAACCTCCGTCCCTCTCAGTCCCCTCTGCTCTAACCCCGGTATGTCCAGTCTCTGTCCCTCTCAGTCCCCTCTGCTCTAACCCCGGTCTGTCCAACCTCCATCCCTCTCAATCCCCTCTGCTCTAACCCCAGTCTGTCCAGTCTTTGTCCCCCTCAGTCCCCTCTGCTCTAACCCCGGTCTGTCCAGTCTCTGTCCCCCTCAGTCCCCTCTGCTCTAACCCCAGTCTGTCCAGTCTTTGTCCCCCTCAGTCCCCTCTGCTCTAATCCCGGTCTGTCCAGTCTCTGTCCCCCTCAGTCCCCTCTGCTCTAACCCCGGTATGTCCAGTCTCTGTCCCTCTCAGTTCCCTCTACTCTAACCCCGGTCTGTCCAGTCTCTGTACCTCTCAGTCCCCTCTGCTCTAACCCCGGTATGTCCAGTCTCTGTCCCTCTCGGTCCCCTCTGCTCTAACCCCGGTCTGCCCAGTCTCTGTCCCTCTCAGTTCCCTCTGCTCTAACCCCGGTCTGTCCAGTCTCTGTCCCTCTCAGTCCCCTCTCCTCTAACCCCGGTCTGTCCAGTCTCTGTCCCTCTCAGTCCCCTCTGCTCTAACCCCGGTCTGTCCAGCCTCTGTCCCTCTCAGTCCCCTCTGCTCTAACCTCAGTCTGTCCAGTCTCTGTCCCTCTCGGTCACCTCTGCTCTAACCCCAGTCTGTCCAGTCTCTGTCCCTCTCAGTCCCCTCTGCTCTAACCCCGGTCTGTCCAGCCTCTGTCCCTCTCAGTCCCCTCTGCTCTAACCCCAGTCTGTCCAGTCTCTATCCCTCTCAGTCCCCTCTGCTCTAACCCGGGTCTGTCCATCTCTGTCCCCCTCAGTCCCCTCTGCTCTAACCCGGGTCTGTCCAGTCTCTGTCCCCCTCAGTCCCCTCTCCTCTAACCCCGGTCTGTCCAATCTCTGTCCCTCTCAGTCCCCTCTGCTCTCACCACAGTCTGTCCAGTCTCTGTCCCTCTCAGATCCCTCCGCTCTAACCCCGGTCTGTCCAGTCTCTGTCCCTCTCAGTCCCCTCTGCTCTAACCCCGGTCTGTCCAGTCTTTGTCCCTCTCAGTCCCCTCTGCAATAACCTCAGTCTGTCCAGTGTCTGTCCCTCTCAGTCCCCTCTGCTCTAACCCCGGTCTGTCCAGTCTCTGTCCCTCTCAGTCCCCTCTGCTCTAACCCCGGTCTGTCCAGCCTCCATCCCTCTCAGTCCCCTCTGCTCTAACCCCAGTCTGTCCAGTTCCTGTCCCTCTCAGTCCCCTCTGCTCTAAACCCAGTCTGTCCAGTCTCTGTCCCTCTCAGTCCCCTCTGCTCTAACCCCAGTCTGTCCAGTCTCTGTCCCCCTCAGTCCCCTCTGCTCTAACCCTGATCTGTCCAGTCACTGTCCCTCTCAGTCCCCTCTGCTCTAACCCCAGTCTGTCCAGTCTCTGTCCCTCTCAGTCCCCTCTGCTCTAACCCCGGTCTGTCCAACCTCCGTCCCTCTCAGTCCCCTCTGCTCTAACCCCGGTATGTCCAGTCTCTGACACTCTCGGTTCACTCTGCTAAAACCCCAGTCTGTCCAGTCTCTGTCCCCCTCAGTCCCCTCTGCTCTAACCCGGGTCTGTCCAGTCTCTGTCCCTCTCAGTCCCCTCTGCTCTAACCCCGGTCTGTCCAGTCTCTGTCCCTCTCAGTCCCCTCTGCTCTAACCCCAGTCTGTCCAGTCTTTGTCCCCCTCAGTCCCCTCTGCTCTAACCCCAGTCTGTCCAGTCTTTGTCCCCCTCAGTCCCCTCTGCTCTAACCCCAGTCTGTCCAGTCTCTGCCCCTCTCAGTCCCCTCTGCTCTAACCCCGGTCTGTCCAGTCTCTGTCCCCCTCAGTCCCCTCTGCTCTAACCCCGGTCTGTCCAGTCTCTGTCCCCCTCAGTCCCCTCTGCTCTAACCCCGGTCTGTCCAGTCTCTGTCCCTCTCAGTCCCCTCTGCTCTAACCCCGGTCTGTCCAGTCTCTGTCCCTCTCAGTCCCCTCTGCTCTAACCCCGGTCTGTCCAGTCTCTGTCCCCCTCAGTCCCCTCTGCTCTAACCCCGGTCGGTCCAGTCTCTGTCCCCATCAGTCCCCTCTGCTCTAACCCCGGTATGTCCAGTCTCTGTCCCTCTCAGTTCCCTCTACTCTAACCCCGGTCTGTCCAGTCTCTGTACCTCTCAGTCCCCTCTGCTCTAACCCCGGTATGTCCAGTCTCTGTCCCTCTCGGTCCCCTCTGCTCTAACCCCGGTCTGCCCAGTCTCTGTCCCTCTCAGTTCCCTCTGCTCTAACCCCGGTCTGTCCAGTCTCTGTCCCTCTCAGTCCCCTCTCCTCTAACCCCGGTCTGTCCAGTCTCTGTCCCTCTCAGTCCCCTCTGCTCTAACCCCGGTCTGTCCAGCCTCTGTCCCTCTCAGTCCCCTCTGCTCTAACCTCAGTCTGTCCAGTCTCTGTCCCTCTCGGTCACCTCTGCTCTAACCCCAGTCTGTCCAGTCTCTGTCCCTCTCAGTCCCCTCTGCTCTAACCCCGGTCTGTCCAGCCTCTGTCCCTCTCAGTCCCCTCTGCTCTAACCCCAGTCTGTCCAGTCTCTATCCATCTCAGTCCCCTCTGCTCTAACCCGGGTCTGTCCATCTCTGTCCCCCTCAGTCCCCTCTGCTCTAACCCGGGTCTGTCCAGTCTCTGTCCCCCTCAGTCCCCTCTCCTCTAACCCCGGTCTGTCCAATCTCTGTCCCTCTCAGTCCCGTCTGCTCTCACCACAGTCTGTCCAGTCTCTGTCCCTCTCAGATCCCTCCGCTCTAACCCCGGTCTGTCCAGTCTCTGTCCCTCTCAGTCCCCTCTGCTCTAACCCCGGTCTGTCCAGTCTTTGTCCCTCTCAGTCCCCTCTGCAATAACCTCAGTCTGTCCAGTGTCTGTCCCTCTCAGTCCCCACTGCTCTAACCCCGGTCTGTCCAGTCTCTGTCCCTCTCAGTCCCCTCTGCTCTAACCCCGGTCTGTCCAGCCTCCATCCCTCTCAGTCCCCTCTGCTCTAACCCCAGTCTGTCCAGTTCCTGTCCCTCTCAGTCCCCTCTGCTCTAAACCCAGTCTGTCCAGTCTCTGTCCCTCTCAGTCCCCTCTGCTCTAACCCCAGTCTGTCCAGTCTCTGTCCCCCTCAGTCCCCTCTGCTCTAACCCTGATCTGTCCAGTCACTGTCCACCTCAGTCCCCTCTGCTCTAACCCTGGTATGTCCAGTCTCTGTCACTCTCAGTCCCCTCTGCTCTAACCCCGGTCTGTCCAACCTCCGTCCCTCTCAGTCCCCTCTGCTCTAACCCCGGTATGTCCAGTCTCTGACCCTCTCGGTTCACTCTGCTAAAACCCCAGTCTGTCCAGTCTCTGTCCCTCTCAGTCCCCTCTGCTCTAACCCCGGTCTGTCCAGTCTCTGTCCCCCTCAGTCCCCTCTGCTCTAACCCCGGTCTGTCCAGTCTCTGTCCCCCTCAGTCCCCTCTGCTCTAACCCCGGTCTGTCCAGTCTCTGTCCCTCTCAGTCCCCTCTGCTCTAACCCCGGTCTGTCCAGTCTCTGTCCCTCTCAGTCCCCTCTGCTCTAACCCCGGTCTGTCCAGTCTCTGTCCCCCTCAGTCCCCTCTGCTCTAACCCCGGTCTGTCCAGTCTCTGTCCCCATCAGTCCCCTCTGCTCTAACCCCGGTATGTCCAGTCTCTGTCCCCCTCAGTCCCCTCTGCTCTAACCCCAGTCTGTCCAGTCTCTGTCCCTCTCAGTCCCCTCTGCTCTAACCCCAGTCTGTCCAGCCTCTGTCCCTCTCAGTCCCCTCTGCTCTAACCCCAGTCTGTCCAGTCTCTGTCCCCCTCAGTCCCCTCTGCTCTAACCCGGGTCTGTCCAGTCTCTGTCCCTCTCAGTCCCCTCTGCTCTAACCCCGGTCTGTCCATCTCTGTCCCCCTCAGTCCCCTCTCCTCTAACCCTGGTCTGTCCAATCTCTGTCCCTCTCAGTCCCCTCTGCTCTAACCCCAGTCTGTCCAGTCTCTGTCCCTCTCAGTCCCCTCTGCTCTAACCCAAGTCTGTCCAGTCTCTGTCCCTCTCAGTCCCCTCTGCTCTAACCCAAGTCTGTCCAGTGTCTGTCCCTCTCAGTCCGCTCTGCTCTAACCCCGGTCTGTCCAGTCTCTGTCCCTCTCAGTCCCCTCTGCTCTAACCCCGGTCTGTCCAGCCTCCATCCCTCTCAATCCCCTCTGCTCTAACCCCAGTCTGTCCAGTCTTTGTCCCCCTCAGTCCCCTCTGCTCTAACCCCGGTGTGTCCAGTCTTTGTCCCCCTCAGTCCCCTCTGCTCTAACCCCAGTCTGTCCAGTCTCTGTCCCCCTCAGTCCACTCTGCTCTAACCCCAGTCTGTCCAGTCTTTGTCCCCCTCAGTCCCCTCTGCTCTAACCCCGGTCTGTCCAGTCTCTGTCCCCCTCAGTCCCCTCTGCTCTAACCCCGGTATGTCCAGTCTTTGTCCCTCTCGGTCCCCTCTGCTCTAACCCCGGTATGTCCAGTCTCTGTCCCTCTCGGTCCCCTCTGCTCTAACCCGGGTCTGTCCATCTCTGTCCCCCTCAGTCCCCTCTGCTCTAACCCGGGTCTGTCCAGTCTCTGTCCCCCTCAGTCCCCTCTCCTCTAACCCCGGTCTGTCCAATCTCTGTCCCTCTCAGTCCCCTCTGCTCTCACCCCAGTCTGTCCAGTCTCTGTCCCTCTCAGTCCCCTCTGCTCTAACCCTGGTCTGTCCAGTCTCTGTCCCTCTCAGTCCCCTCTGCTCTAACCCCGGTCTGTCCAGTCTTTGTCCCTCTCAGTCCCCTCTGCAATAACCTCAGTCTGTCCAGTGTCTGTCCCTCTCAGTCCCCTCTGCTCTAACCCCGGTCTGTCCAGTCTCTGTCCCTCTCAGTCCCCTCTGCTCTAACCCCAGTCTGCCCAGTTTCTGCCCCCTCGGTCCCCTCTGCTCTAACCCCATTCTGTCCAGTCTCTGTCCCTCTCAGTCTCCTCTGCTCTAACCCCGGTCTGTCCAGTCTCTGTCCCTCTCAGTCCCCTCTGCTCTAACCCCATTCTGTCCAGTCTCTGTCCCTCTCAGTCCCCTCTGCTCTAACCCCAGTCTGTCCAGTCTCTGTCCCTCTCAGTCCCCTCTGCTCTAACCCCAGTCTGTCCAGTCTCTATCCCTCTCAGTCCCCTCTGCTCTAACCCGGGTCAGTCCATCTCTGTCCCCCTCAGTCCCCTCTGCTCTAACCCCAGTCTGTCCAGTGTCTGTCCCTCTCAGTCCCCTCTGCTATAACCCCAGTCTGTCCATTCTCTGTCCCCCTCAGTCCCCTCTGCTCTAACCCCGGTCTGTCCAGTCTCTGTCCCTCTCAGTCCCCTCTGCTCTAACCCCATTCTGTCCAGTCTCTGTCCCTCTCAGTCCCCTCTGCTCTAACCCCAGTCTGTCCAGCCTCTATCCCTCTCAGTCCCCTCTGCTCTAACCCGGGTCAGTCCATCTCTGTCCCCCTCAGTCCCCTCTGCTCTAACCCCAGTCTGTCCAGTGTCTGTCCCTCTCAGTCCCCTCTGCTATAACCCCAGTCTGTCCAGTCTCTGTCCCCCTCAGTCCCCTCTGCTCTAACCCGGGTCAGTCCATCTCTGTCCCTCTCAGTCCCCTCTGCTCTAACCCCAGTCTGTCCAGTGTCTGTCCCTCTCAGTCCCCTCTGCTATAACCCCAGTCTGTCCAGTCTCTGTCCCCCTCAGTCCCCTCTGCTCTAACCCCGGTCTGTCCAGTCTCTGTCCCTCTCAGTCCCCTCTGCTCTAACCCCGGTCTGTCCAGTCTCTGTCCCTCTCAGTCCCCTCTGCTCTCACCCCGGTCTGTCCAGTCTCTATCCCTCTCAGTCCCCTCTGCTCTAACCCCGGTCTGTCCAGCCTCCATCCCTCTCAATCCCCTCTGCTCTAACCCCAGTCTGTCCAGTCTTTGTCCCCCTCAGTCCCCTCTGCTCTAACCCCGGTCTGTCCAGTCTTTGTCCCCCTCAGTCCCCTCTGCTCTAACCCCAGTCTGTCCAGTCTCTATCCCTCTCAGTCCCCTCTGCTCTAACCCCAGTCTGTCCAGTCTTTGTCCCCCTCAGTCCCCTCTGCTCTAACCCCGGTATGTCCAGTCTTTGTCCCTCTCAGTCCCCTCTGCTCCAACCCCAGTCTGTCCAGTCTCTGTCCCTCTCAGTTCCCTCTGCTCTAACCCCGGTATGTCCAGTATCTGTCCCTCTCGGTCCCCTCTGCTCTAACCCCGGTATGTCCAGTCTCTGTCCCTCTCGGTCCCCTCTGCTCTAACCCCGGTCTGTCCAGTGTCTGTCCCTCTCAGTCCCCTCTGCTCTAACCCCAGTCTGTCCATCTCTGTCCCCCTCAGTCTCCTCTGCTCTAACCCCAGTCTGTCCAGTCTCTGTCCCCCTCAGTCCCCTCTCCTCTAACCCCGGTCTGTCCAATCTCTGTCCCTCTCAGTCCCCTCTGCTCTAACCCCGGTCTGTCCAGTCTTTGTCCCTCTCAGTCCCCTCTGCAATAACCTCAGTCTGTCCAGTGTCTGCCCCTCTCAGTCCCCTCTGCTCTAACCCCGGTCTGTCCAGTCTCTGTCCCCCTCAGTCCCCTCTGCTCTAACCCCGGTCTGTCCAGCCTCCATCCCTCTCAGTCCCCTCTGCTCTAACCCCAGTCTGTCCAATTTCTGTCCCTCTCAGTCCCCTTTGCTTTAAACCCAGTCTGTCCAGTGTCTGTCCCTCTCAGTCCCCTCTGCTCTAACCCCAGTCTGTCCAGTCTCTGTCCCCCTCAGTCCCCTCTGCTCTAAACCCAGTCTGTCCAGTGTCTGTCACTCTCAGTCCCCTCTGCTCTAACCCCAGTCTGTCCAGTCACTGTCCACCTCAGTCCCCTCTGCTCTAACCCTGGTATGTCCAGTCTCTGTCCCTCTCAGTCCCCTCTGCTCTAAACCCGGTATGTCCAGTCTCTGTCCCTCTCGGTTCACTCTGCTCTAACCCCGGTCTGTCCAGTCTCTGACCCTCTCAGTCCCCTCTGCTATAACCCCAGTCTGTCCAGTCTCTGTCCCCCTCAGTCCCCTCTGCTATAACCCCAGCCTGTCCAGTCTCTGTCCCTCTCAGTTCCCTCTGCTCTAACCCCGGTATGTCCAGTCTCTGTCCCTCTCGGTCCCCTCTGCTCTAACCCCGGTCTGTCCAGTCTCTGTCCCCCTCAGTCCCCTCTCCTCTAACCCCGGTCTGTCCAATCTCTGTCCCTCTCAGTCCCCTCTGCTCTAACCCCGGTCTGTCCAGTCTCTGTCCCTCTCAGTCCCCTCTGCTCTAACCCCGGTCTGTCCAGTCTTTGTCCCTCTCAGTCCCCTCTCCTCTAATCCCAGTCTGTCCAGTCTCTGTCCCTCTCAGTCCCCTCTGGTCTAACCCCGGTCTGTCCAGTCTCTGTCTCTCTCAGTCCCCTCTGCTCTAATCCCGGTCTGTCCAGTCTCTGTCCCTCTCAGTCCCCTCTGCTCTAACCCCGGTCTGTCCAGCCTCCATCCCTCTCAGTCCCCTCTGCTCTAACCCCAGTCTGTCCAGTTTCTGTCCCTCTCAGTCCCCTCTGCTCTAACCCTGGTCTGTCCAATCTCTGTCCCTCTCAGTCCCCTCTGCTCTAACCCCAGTCTGTCCAGTCTCTGTCCCTCTCAGTCCCCTCTGCTCTAACCCCAGTCTGTCCAGTGTCTGTCCCTCTCAGTCCCCTCTGCTCTAACCCCGGTCTGTCCAGCCTCCATCCCTCTCAATCCCCTCTGCTCTAACCCCAGTCTGTCCAGTCTTTGTCCCCCTCAGTCCCCTCTGCTCTAACCCCGGTGTGTCCACTCTTTGTCCCCCTCAGTCCCCTCTGCTCTAACCCCAGTCTGTCCAGTCTCTGTCCCCCTCAGTCCACTCTGCTCTAACCCCAGTCTGTCCAGTCTTTGTCCCCCTCAGTCCCCTCTGCTCTAACCCCGGTCTGTCCAGTCTCTGTCCCCCTCAGTCCCCTCTGCTCTAACCCCGGTATGTCCAGTCTTTGTCTCTCTCGGTCCCCTCTGCTCTAACCCCGGTATGTCCAGTCTCTGTCCCTCTCGGTCCCCTCTGCTCTAACCCCGGTCTGTCCAGTCTCTGTCCCTCTCAGTCCCCTCTGCTCTAACCCCAGTCTGTCCAGTCTCTATCCCTCTCAGTCCCCTCTGCTCTAACCCGGGTCTGTCCATCTCTGTCCCCCTCAGTCCCCTCTGCTCTAACCCGGGTCTGTCCAGTCTCTGTCCCCCTCAGTCCCCTCTCCTCTAACCCCGGTCTGTCCAATCTCTGTCCCTCTCAGTCCCCTCTGCTCTCACCCCAGTCTGTCCAGTCTCTGTCCCTCTCAGTCCCCTCTGCTCTAACCCTGGTCTGTCCAGTCTCTGTCCCTCTCAGTCCCCTCTGCTCTAACCCCGGTCTGTCCAGTCTTTGTCCCTCACAGTCCCCTCTGCAATAACCTCAATCTGTCCAGTGTCTGTCCCTCTCAGTCCCCTCTGCTCTAACCCCGGTCTGTCCAGTCTCTGTCCCTCTCAGTCCCCTCTGCTCTAACCCCAGTCTGTCCAGTTTCTGTCCCTCTCAGTCCCCTTTGCTCGAAACCCAGTCTGTCCAGTGTCTGTCCCTTTCAGTCCCCTCTGGTCTAACCCCAGTCTGTCCAGTCTCTGTCCCCCTCAGTCCCCTCTGCTCTAACCCCGGTATGTCCAGTCTCTGTCCCTGTCAGTCCCCTCTGCTCTAACCCCGGTATGTCCAGTCTCTGTCCCTCTCAGTCCCCTCTGCTCTAACCCCAGTCTGACCAGTCTCTATCCCTCTCAGTCCCTTCTGCTCGAACCTGGGTCTGTCCAGTCTCTATCCCTCTCAGTCCCCTCTGCTCTAACCCCAGTCTGACCAGTCTCTGTCCCCCTCAGTCCCCTCTGCTCTAACCCGGGTCTGTCTAGTCTCTGTACCTCTCAGTCCCCTCTGCTCTAACCCCAGTCTGTCCAGTTTCTGCCCCCTCGGTCCCCTCTGCTCTAACCCCATTCTGTCCAGTCTCTGTCCCTCTCAGTCTCCTCTGCTCTAACCCCGGTCTGTCCAGTCTCTGTCCCTCTCAGTCCCCTCTGCTCTAACCCCATTCTGTCCAGTCTCTGTCCCTCTCAGTCCCCTCTGCTCTAACCCCAGTCTGTCCAGTTTCTGTCCCTCTCAGTCCCCTCTGCTCTAACCCCAGTCTGTCCAGTCTCTGTCCCTCTCAGTCCCCTCTGCTCTAACCCGGGTCAGTCCATCTCTGTCCCCCTCAGTCCCCTCTGCTCTAACCCCAGTCTGTCCAGTGTCTGTCCCTCTCAGTCCCCTCTGCTATAACCCCAGTCTGTCCAGTCTCTGTCCCCCTCAGTCCCCTCTGCTCTAACCCCGGTCTGTCCAACCTCCGTACCTCTCAGTCCCCTCTGCTCTAACCCCAGTCTGTCCAGTCTCTGTCCCTCTCAGTCCCCTCTGCTCTAACCCCAGTCTGTCCAGTCTCTATCCCTCTCAGTCCCCTCTGCTCTAACCCGGGTCAGTCCATCTCTGTCCCCCTTAGTCCCCTCTGCTCTAACCCCAGTCTGTCCAGTGTCTGTCCCTCTCAGTCCCCTCTGCTATAACCCCGGTCTGTCCAGTCTCTGTCCCCCTCAGTCCCCTCTGCTCTAACCCCGGTCTGTCCAGTCTCTGTCACTCTCAGTCCCCTCTGCTCTAACCCCAGTCTGTCCAGTCTTTGTCCCTCTCAGTCCCCTCTGCTCTAACCCCAGTCTGTCCAGTGTCTGTCCCTCTCAGTCCCCTCTGCTATAACCCCAGTCTGTCCAGTCTCTGTCCCTCTCGGTTCACTCTGCTATTACCCCAATCTGTCCAGTCTCTGTCCCCCTCAGTCCCCTCTGCTCTAACCCCGGTCTGTCCAGCCTCCATCCCTCTCAATCCCCTCTGCTCTAACCCCAGTCTGTCCAGTCTTTGTCCCCCTCAGTCCCCTCTGCTCTAACCCCGGTCTGTCCAGTCTTTGTCCCCCTCAGTCCCCTCTGCTCTAACCCCAGTCTGTCCAGTCTCTATCCCTCTCAGTCCCCTCTGCTCTAACCCCAGTCTGTCCAGTCTTTGTCCCCCTCAGTCCCCTCTGCTCTAACCCCGGTATGTCCAGTCTTTGTCCCTCTCAGTCCCCTCTGCTCCAACCCCAGTCTGTCCAGTCTCTGTCCCTCTCAGTTCCCTCTGCTCTAACCCCGGTCTGTCCAGTCTCTGTCCCTCTCGGTCCCCTCTGCTCTAACCCCGGTATGTCCAGTCTCTGTCCCTCTCGGTCCCCTCTGCTCTAACCCCGGTATGTCCAGTCTCTGTCCCTCTCGGTCCCCTCTGCTCCAACCGCAGTCTGTCCAGTCTCTGTCCCTCTCAGTTCCCTCTGCTCTAACCCCGGTATGTCCAGTCTCTGTCCCTCTCGGTCCCCTCTGCTCTAACCCCGGTATGTCCAGTCTCTGTCCCTCTCGGTCCCCTCTGCTCTAACCCCGGTCTGTCCAGTCTCTGTCCCTCTCAGTCCCCTCTGCTCTAACCCCAGTCTGTCCATCTCTGTCCCCCTCAGTCCCCTCTGCTCTAACCCCAGTCTGTCCAGTCTCTGTCCCCCTCAGTCCCCTCTCCTCTAACCCCGGTCTGTCCAATCTCTGTCCCTCTCAGTCCCCTCTGCTCTAACCCCGGTCTGTCCAGTCTTTGTCCCTCTCAGTCCCCTCTGCAATAACCTCAGTCTGTCCAGTGTCTGTCCCTCTCAGTCCCCTCTGCTCTAACCCCGGTCTGTCCAGTCTCTGTCCCTCTCAGTCCCCTCTGCTCTAACCCCGGTCTGTCCAGCCTCCATCCCTCTCAGTCCCCTCTGCTCTAACCCCAGTCTGTCCAGTTTCTGTCCCTCTCAGTCCCCTTTGCTCTAAACCCAGTCTGTCCAGTGTCTGTCCCTCTCAGTCCCCTCTGCTCTAACCCCAGTCTGTCCAGTCTCTGTCCCCCTCAGTCCCCTCTGCTCTAAACCCAGTCTGTCCAGTGTCTGTCCCTCTCAGTCCCCTCTGCTCTAACCCCAGTCTGTCCAGTCACTGTCCACCTCAGTCCCCTCTGCTCTAACCCTGGTATGTCCAGTCTCTGTCCCTCTCAGTCCCCTCTGCTCTAAACCCGGTATGTCCAGTCTCTGTCCCTCTCGGTTCACTCTGCTCTAACCCCGGTCTGTCCAGTCTCTGACCCTCTCAGTCCCCTCTGCTATAACCCCAGTCTGTCCAGTCTCTGTCCCCCTCAGTCCCCTCTGCTTTAACCCCAGTCTGTCCAGTTTCTGTCCCTCTCAGTTCCCTCTGCTCTAACCCCGGTATGTCCAGTCTCTGTCCCCCTCAGTCCCCTCTGCTCTAACCCGTGTCTGTCCAATCTCTGTCCCCCTCAGTCCCCTCTCCTCTAACCCCGGTCTGTCCAATCTCTGTCCCTCTCAGTCCCCTCTGCTCTCACCCCAGTCTGTCCAGTCTCTGTCCCTCTCAGTCCCCTCTGCTCTAACCCCGGTCTGTCCAGTCTCTGTCCCTCTCAGTCCCCTCTGCTCTAACCCCGGTCTGTCCAGTCTCTGTCCCTCTCAGTCCCCTCTGCTCTAATCCCGGTCTGTCCAGTCTCTGTCCCTCTCAGTCCCCTCTGCTCTAACCACGGTCTGTCCAGTCTCTGTCCCTCTCAGTCCCCTCTGCTCTAACCACAGTCTGTCCAGCCTCCATCCCTCTCAGTCCCCTCTGCTCTAACCCCAGTCTGTCCAGTCTCTGTCCCCCTCAGTCCCCTCTGCTCTAACCCCGGTATGTCCAGTCTCTGTCCCTCTCAGTCCCCCCTGCTCTAACCCCAGTCTGTCCAGTCTCTGTCCCCCTCAGTCCCCTCTGCTCTAACCCCAGTCTGACCAGTCTCTGTCCCCCTCAGTCCCCTCTGCTCTAACCCGGGTCTGTCTAGTCTCTGTACCTCTCAGTCCCCTCTGCTCTAACCCCATTCTGTCCAGTCTCTGTCCCTCTCAGTCCCCTCTGCTCTAACCCCAGTCTGTCCAGTCTCTGTCCCTCTCAGTCCCCTCTGCTCTAACCCCAGTCTGACCAGTCTCTGTCCCCCTCAGTCCCCTCGGCTCTAACCCGGGTCTGTCCAGTCTCTGTCCCTCTCAGTCCCCTCTGCTCTAACCCCAGTCTGTCTTGTCTCTGTCCCTCTCAGTCCCCTCTGCTCTAACTCCAGTCTGTCCAGTTTCTGCCCCCTCGGTCCCCTCTGCTCTAACCCCGGTCTGTCCAGTCTCTGTCCCTCTCAGTCCCCTCTGCTCTAACCCCGGTCTGTCCAGTCTCTGTCCCTCTCAGTCCCCTCTGCTCTAACCCCGGTCTGTCCAGTCTCTGTCCCTCTCAGCCCCCTCTGCTCGAACCCCGGTCTGTCCAGTCTCTGTCCCTCTCGGTCCCCTCTGCTCTAACCCCAGTCTGTCCAGTCTCTGTCCCTCTCAGTCCCCTCTGCTCTAACCCCGGTCTGTCCAGTCTCTGTCCCTCTCAGTCCCCCCTGCTCTAACCCCGATCTGTCCAGTCTCTGTCCCTCTCAGTCCCCTCTGCGCTAACCCCAGTCTGTCCAGCCTCTGTCCCTCTCAGTCCCCTCTGCTCTAACCCCAGTCTGTCCAGTCTCTGTCCCCCTCAGTCCCCTCTGCTCTAACCCCAGTCTGTCCAGTCTCTGTCCCTCTCAGTCCCCTCTGCTCTAACCCCAGTCTGTCCAGCCTCCGTCCCTCTCAGTCCCCTCTGCTCTAACCCCTGTCTGTCCAGTCTCTGTCCCTCTCATTCCCCTCTGCTCTAACCCCGGTCTGTCCAGTCTCTGTCCCTCTCAGTCCCCTCTGCTCTAGCCCCAGTCTATCCAGTCTCTGTCCCCCACAGTCCCCTCTGCTATAAACCCAGTCTGTCCAGTCTCTGTCCCTCTCAGTCCCCTCTGCTCTAACCTTGGCCTGTCCAGCCTCCATCCCTCTCAGTCCCCTCTGCTCTAACCCCAGTCTGTCCAGTCTCTGTCCCCCTCAGTCCCCTCTGCTCTAACCCCGGTCTGTCCAGTGTCTGTCCCTCTCAGTCCCCTCTGCTCTAACCCCAGTCTGTCCAGTCCCTGTCCTCCTCAGTCCCCTCTGCTCTTACCCCGGTCTGTCCAGTCACTGCCCACCTCAGTCCCCTCTGCTCTAACCCCGGTATGTCCAGTCTCTGTCCCTCTCAGTCCCCTCTGCTCTAACCCCGGTCTGTCCAACCTCCGTACCTCTCAGACCCCTCTGCTCTAACCCCGGTCTGTCCAGCCTCTGTCCCTCTCAGTCCCTCCTGCTCTAACCCCGATCTGTCCAGTCTCTGTCCCTCTCAGTCCCCTCTGCGCTAACCCCAGTCTGTCCAGCCTCTGTCCCTCTCAGTCCCCTCTGCTCTAACCCCAGTCTGTCCAGTCTCTGTCCCCCTCAGTCCCCTCTGCTCTAACCCCAGTCTGTCCAGTCTCTGTCCCTCTCAGTCCCCTCTGCTCTAACCCCAGTCTGTCCAGCCTCCGTCCCTCTCAGTCCCCTCTGCTCTAACCCCTGTCTGTCCAGTCTCTGTCCCTCTCATTCCCCTCTGCTCTAACCCCGGTCTGTCCAGTCTCTGTCCCTCTCAGTCCCCTCTGCTCTAGCCCCAGTCTATCCAGTCTCTGTCCCCCACAGTCCCCTCTGCTATAAACCCAGTCTGTCCAGTCTCTGTCCCTCTCAGTCCCCTCTGCTCTAACCTTGGCCTGTCCAGCCTCCATCCCTCTCAGTCCCCTCTGCTCTAACCCCAGTCTGTCCAGTCTCTGTCCCCCTCAGTCCCCTCTGCTCTAACCCCGGTCTGTCCAGTGTCTGTCCCTCTCAGTCCCCTCTGCTCTAACCCCAGTCTGTCCAGTCCCTGTCCTCCTCAGTCCCCTCTGCTCTTACCCCGGTCTGTCCAGTCACTGCCCACCTCAGTCCCCTCTGCTCTAACCCCGGTATGTCCAGTCTCTGTCCCTCTCAGTCCCCTCTGCTCTAACCCCGGTCTGTCCAACCTCCGTACCTCTCAGACCCCTCTGCTCTAACCCCGGTCTGTCCAGCCTCTGTCCCTCTCAGTCCCTTCTGCTCTAACCCTGATAGGCGGTTTTGTGGAGATAGGCGGTTTTGTTAGATAGGCGGTTTTGTGGGAACGAGAGAGACTCACGTTTGGTATGTTGCCTCCCAGGAGCAAGGGTACGTGATGTCTCTGATCGTGTTTTCCGGGTCCTGGAGGGGGAGGGGGAGCAACCCGAAGTCGTGGTCCACATTGGCACCAACGACATAGGTAGGAGGAGTGCTGAGGATGTTAGGCAGGCTTTCAGGGAGCTAGGTTGGAAGCTTGGAGTTAGAACAAACAGAGTTGTTGTCTCTGGTTTGTTACCCGTGCCACGTGATAGAGATTCGAGGAATAGGGAGAGAGAACAATTAAATGCGTGGCTTCAGGGATGGTGCAGGAGGGAGGGGTTCCAGTTTTTGGATAACTGGGGTTCTTTCTGGGGACGGTGGGACCTCTATAAACAGGATGGTCTACACCTGAACCTGAGGGGAACCAGTATCCTTGGGGGGAGGTTTGCTAGTGCTCTTGGGGGGGGTTTAAACTAACTCGGCAGGGGCATGGGAACCCAGATTGTAGCTTCAGGGTGCAGGGCCTGGAGTGTAGGGAGGTGAGGAACATGGCATCAATTTCCAAAGAGGGTGCCTGTAAACAGGGAAGTGGCTTGAAGTGTGTATACTTCAATGCAAGAAGTATACGAAATAAGGTAGGTGAACTTGCAGCGTTGGTTGGTACCTGGGACTTCGATGTTGTGGCTATTACGGAGACATGGCTAGAACAGGGACAGGATTGGCTGTTGCAGGTTCCGGGATTTAAATGTTTTAGTAGGGTCAGAGGTGGGGGTAAAAGAGGGGGAGGTGTGGCATTGCTTGTCAAAGATAGTATTACAGCGGTGGAAAGGACGATGGATGAGGACTTTCCATCTGAGGTAGTTTGGGCTGAGGTTAGGAATAGGAAAGGTGAGGTCACCCTGTTAGGAGTCTTTTACAGGCCTCCTAATAGTCCTAGAATCATTGAAGAAAGGATTGGGAAGGTGATTCAGGAGATGAGTGACAGTAATAGGGTGGTTGTTATGGGGGACTTTAACTTTCCTGATATTGATTGGGAAAGCTATAGCTCAAGTTCGTTAGATGGGTCAGTGTTTGTTCAATGTGTGCAGGAGAGTTTCCTGACACAATATGTAGACAGGCCAACAAGAGGTGAGGCCGTACTGGATTTGGTTCTGGGTAACGAACCAGGCCAGGTGTTAGAATTAGAGGTAGGTGAGCACTTTGGGGATAGTGACCATAATTCGGTGATTTTTACTCTCGTGATGGAGAGGGATAAGTGTGTACTACAGGGCAAGAATTATAGCTGGGGTAAGGGAAATTATGATGCGGTGAGGCATGACTTAGGATGTGTGGCTTGGAAAAGTAGACTCCAAGGCAAGAGTGTAAATGATATGTGGAACTTGTTCAAGGGGCAACTATTGAGTGTCCTTGATAATTATGTACCTGTCAGGCAGGAAGGAAAGGGTCGTGCGAGGGAGCCGTGGTTTAATAAGGAATTGGAAACCCTTGTTAAATGGAAGAGGGCGGCCTATCTCAAGATGAGACGTGAAGGTTCAATTGGGGCGATTGAGAGTTATAGGGTAGCCAGGAAGGACCTGAAGAGAGAGCTAAAAGCAGCAAGGAGGGGACATGAAAGGTCCTTAGTAGATAGGATTAGGGAAAACCCTAAGGCTTTCTATAGGTATGTTAGGAATAAAAGAATGACTAGGGTAGGAATAGGTCCAGTCAAGGATAGTAGGGGGAAGTTGCGTGTGGAGGCGGAAGAGATTGGGGAGACACTGAATGAATACTTTTCTTCAGTATTCACTCAGGAACAGGGCATTGTTGTCGATGAGAATACTGAGGCACAAATAAGTAGAATGGATGGCTTTGAGGTATGTAGAGAAGAGGTGTTGGAAATCCTGGAAAAGGTGAAAATAGATAAGTCCCCTGGGCCTGATGGCATTTATCCTAGGATTCTCTGGGAAGCAAGGGAGGAGATTGCAGAGCCATTGGCCTTGATTTTTATGTCCTCTTTGTCTACAGGAGTAGTCCCAGAAGACTGGAGGATAGCAAATGTGGTTCCCTTGTTCAAAAAGGGGAGTAGGGATAGCCCTAGTAACTATAGGCCGGTGAGTCTCACTTCTGTTGTGGGCAAAGTCTTAGAGAGAATTGTAAGGGATAGGATTTATGCACATCTAGATAGGAATAATGTGATCAAGGATAGTCAGCATGGTTTTGTGAAGGGCAAGTCGTGCCTCACAAACCTTATTGAATTCTTTGAAAAGGTGACGAAGGAGGTTGATGAGGGGAAAGCGGTAGATGTGGTATATATGGATTTTAGTAAGGCGTTTGATAAGGTTCCCCATGGTAGGCTACTGCAGAAAATACGGAGATATGGCATTGAGGGTGAGTTAGAGGTTTGGATTAGGAATTGGCTGGATGGAAGAAGACAGAGGGTAGTAGTTGATGGCAAAGGTTCATCTTGGAGTGCCGTCACTAGCGGTGTTCCGCAAGGATCTGTTTTGGGACCATTGCTGTTTGTCATTTTTATAAATGACCTGGAAGAGGGGTTAGAAGGTTGGGTGAGCAAGTTTGCGGATGATACGAAAGTCGGAGGAGTTGTTGACAGTGAGGAAGCATGTGGCAGGTTACAGCAGGATATAGAGAAGCTGCAGAGCTGGGCAGAAAGGTGGCAAATGGAATTCAATGTAGCTAAGTGCGAGGTGATTCACTTTGGGAAGAATAACAAAAAGATGGGGTACTGGGCTAATGGTCGGATACTTGGTAGTGTGGATGAGCAGAGGGATCTTGGTGTCCATGTACACAGATCTCTGAAAGTTGCCACCCAGGTAAATAGTGCGGTGAGGAAGGCATATGGCGTACTGGCTTTTATTGGTAGAGGAATTGAGTTCCGGAGTCCTGAGGTCATGATGCAGTTGTATAAGACTCTGGTACGGCCGCATCTGGAATATTGTGTGCAGTTTTGGTCGCCATACTATAGGAAGGATGTGGAGGCATTGGAACGGGTGCAGAGGAGGTTTACCAGGATGTTGCCTGGTATGGAAGGAAAATCGTATGAGGAAAGACTGAGGCACTTGGGTCTGTTTTCACTAGAGAAAAGAAGGTTTAGGGGTGACTTGATTGAGGTGTACAAGATGATTAGGGGGTTAGATAGGGTCGACAGTATGAACCTTTTCCCGCGTATGGAGTCGGGTATTACAAGGGGGCATAGCTTTAAATTAAGGGGGGGTAGATATAGGACTGATGTTAGGGGTAGGTTCTTCACTCAGCGAGTCGTTAGTTCATGGAATGCCCTGCCAGTAACAGTGGTGGACTCTCCCTCTTTATGGGCATTTAAGAGGGCATTGGATAGGTATATGGAAGATAGTGGGTTAGTGTAGTTTAGGTGGGCTTGGATCGGCGCAACATCGAGGGCCCAAGGGCCTGTACTGCGCTGTATTCTTCTATGTTCTATGTTCTATGTTCTATGTATGTCCAGTCTCTGTCCCTCTCGGTTCACTCTGCTATAACCCCAGTCTGTCCAGTCTCTGTCCCCCTCAGTCCCCTCTGCTCTAACCCCGGTCCGTCCAGCCTCCATCCCTCTCAGTCCCCTCTGCTCTAACCCCAGTCTGTCCAGTCTCTGTCCCTCTCAGTCCCCTCTGCTCTAGCCCCAGTCTGTCCAGTCTCTGTCCCCCACAGTCCCCTCTGCTATAACCCCAGTCTGTCCAGTCTCTGTCCCCCTCAGTCCCCTCTGCTCTAACCCCGGTCTGTCCAGCCTCCATCCCTCTCAGTCCCCTCTGCTCTAACCCCAGTCTGTCCAGTCTCTGTCCCTCTCGGTCCCCTCTGCTCTAACCCCAGTCTGTCCAGTTTCTGTCCCTCTCAGTCCCCTCTGCTCTAAACCCAGTCTGTCCAGTGTCTGTCCCTCTCAGTCCCCTCTGCTCTAACCCCAGTCTGTCCAGTCTCTGTCCCCCTCAGTCCCCTCTGCTCTAACCCCATTCTGTCCAGTCTCTGTCCCCCTCAGTCCCCTCGGCTCTAACCCAGGTCTGTCTAGTCTCTGTCCCTCTCAGTCCCCTCTGCTCTAACCCCATTCTGTCCAGTCTCTGTCCCTCTCAGTCCCCTCTGCTCTAACCCCGGTCTGTCCAGTCTCTGTCCCCCTCAGTCCCCTCTGTTCTAACCCCGGTCTGTCCAGTCTCTGTCCCTCTCAGTCCCCTCTGCTCTAACCCCGATCTGTCCAGTCTCTGTCCCTCTCAGTTCCCTCTGCTCTAACCCCGGTATGTCCAGTCTTTGTCCCTCTCAGTCCCCTCTGCTATAACCCCAGTCTGTCCAGTCTCTGTCCCTCTCAGTCCCCTCTCCTCTAACCCCAGTCTGACCAGTCTCTGTCCCCCACAGTCCCCTCTGCTATAACCCCAGTCTGTCCAGTGTCTGTCCCTCTCAGTCCCCTCTGCTCTAACCCCGGTCTGTCCAGTCTCTGTCCCTCTCAGTCCCCTCTGCTATAACCGCAGTCTGTCCAGTGTCTGTCCCTCTCAGTCCCCTCTGCTCTAACCCCGGTCTGTCCAGTCTCTATCCCTCTCAGTCCCTTCTGCTCTAACCTGGGTCTGTCCAGTCTCTCTCCCCCTCAGTCCCCTCTGCTCTTACCCCGGTCTGTCCAGTCACTGTCCACCTCAGTCCCCTCTGCTCTAACCCCAGTCTGTCCAGTCTCTGTCCCTCTCGGTCCCCTCTGCTCTAACCCCAGTCTGTCCAGTCTCTGTCCCTCTCAGTCCCCTCTGCTCTAACCCCGGTCTGTCCAGTCTCTGTCCCCCTCAGTCCCCTCTGCTCTAACCCCGGTCTGTCCAGCCTCTGTCCCTCTTAGTCCCCTCTGCTCTAACCCCAGTCTGTCCAATTTCTGTCCCTCTCAGACCCCTCTGCTCTAAACCCAGTCTGTCCAGTGTCTGTCCCTCTCAGTCCCCTCTGGTCTAACCCCAGTCTGTCCAGTCTCTGTCCCTCTCAGTCCCCTCTGCTCTAACCCCGGTCTGTCCAGTCTCTGTCCCCCTCCGTCCCCTCTGCTCTCACCCCGGTCTGTCCAGTCTCTGTCCCTCTCAGTCCCCTCTGCTCTAACCCCAGTCTGTCCAGTCTCTGTCCCTCTCAGTCCCCTCTGCTCTAACCCCGGTCTGTCCAGTCTCTGTCCCTCTCAGGCCCCTCTGCTCTAACCCCGATATGTCCAGTCTTTGTCCCTCTCAGTCCCCTCTGCAATAACCCCAGTCTGTCCAGTCTCTGTCCCTCTCAGTCCCTCTGCTATAACCCCAGTCTGTCCAGTCTCTGTCCCCCTCAGTCCGCTCTGCCCTAACCCCAGTCTGTCCAGTCTCTGTCCACCACAGTCCCCTCTGCTATAACCCCAGTCTGTCCAGTCTCTGTCCCCCTCAGTCCCCTCTGCTCTCACCCCGGTCTGTCCAGCCTCCATCCCTCTCAGTCCCCTCTGCTCTAACCCCAGTCTGTCCAGTTTCTGTCCCTCTCAGTCCCCTCTGCTCTAAACCCAGTCTGTCCAGTGTCTGTCCCTCTCAGTCCCCTCTGCTCTAACCCCAGTCTGTCCAGTCCCTGTCCTCCTCAGTCCCCTCTGCTCTAACCCCGGTCTGTCCAGTCACTGTCCACCTCAGTCCCCTCTGCTCTAACCCCGGTCTGTCCAGTCCAGTCTCTGTCCCTCTCAGTCCCCTCTGCTCTAATCCCGGTCTGTCCAACCTCCGTACCTCTCAGACCCCTCTGCTATAACCCCGGTCTGTCCAGCCTCCGTCCCTCTCAGTCCCCTCTGCTCTAACCCCGGTATGTCCAGTCTCTGTCCCTCTCGGTTCACTCTGCTATAACCCCAGTCTGTCCAGTCTCTGTCCCCCTAAGTCCCCTCTGCTCTCACCCCGGTCTGTCCAGCCTCCATCCCTCTCAGTCCCCTCTGCTCTAACCCCAGTCTGTCCAGTCTTTGTCCCCCTCAGTCCCCTCTGCTCTAACCCCGGTCTGTCCAGTCTCTGTCCCCCACAGTCCCCTCTGCTCTAATCCCGGTCTGTCCAGTCTTTGTCCCTCTCAGTCCCCTCTGCTCTAACCTCAGTCTGTCCAGTCTCTGTCCCTCTCGGTCCCCTCAGCTCTAACCCTGGTATGTCCAGTCTCTGTCCCTCTCGGTCCCCTCTGCTCTAACCCCGGTCTGTCCAGTCTCTGTCCCCCTCAGTCCCCTCTGCTCTTACCCCGGTCTGTCCAGTCACTGTCCACCTCAGTCCCCTCTGCTCTAACCCCGGTCTGTCCAGTCTCTGTCCCTCTCAGTCCCCTCTGCTCTAACCCCAGTCTGTCCAGTCTCTGTCCCCCTCAGTCCCCTCTGCTCTAACCCCAGTCTGTCCAGTCTCTATCCCTCTCAGTCCCCTCTGCTATAACCCGGGTCAGTCCATCTCTGTCCCCCTCAGTCCCCTCTGCTCTTACCCCGGTTTGTCCAGTCACTGTCCACCTCAGTCCCCTCTGCTCTAACCCCGGTCTGTCCAGTCACTGTCCCTCTCAGTCCCCTCTGCTCTAACCCCAGTCTGTCCAGTCTCTGTCCCCCTCAGTCCCCTCTGCTCTAACCCCGGTCTGTCCAGTCACTGTCCCTCTCAGTCCCCTCTGCTCTAACCCCAGTCTGTCCGGTCTCTGTCCCTCTCAGTCCCCTCTGCTATAACCCCAGTCTGTCCAGTCTCTGTCCCTCTCAGTCCCCTCTGCTATAACCCGGGTCAGTCCATCTCTGTCCCCCTCAGTCCCCTCTGCTCTTACCCCGGTTTGTCCAGTCACTGTCCACCTCAGTCCCCTCTGCTCTAACCCCGGTCTGTCCAGTCACTGTCCACCTCAGTCCCCTCTGCTCTAACCCCGGTCTGTCCAGTCTCTGTCCCTCTCAGTCCCCTCTGCTCTAACCCCGGTCTGTCCAGTCACTGTCCCTCTCAGTCCCCTCTGCTCTAACCCCAGTCTGTCCGGTCTCTGTCCCTCTCAGTCCCCTCTGCTCTAACCCCAGTCTGTCCAGTCTCTGTCCCCCTCAGTCCCCTCTGCTCTTACCCCGGTCTGTCCAGTCACTGTCCACCTCAGTCCCCTCTGCTCTTACCCCGGTCTGTCCAGTCACTGCCCACCTCAGTCCCCTCTGCTCTAACCCCGGTCTGTCCAGTCTCTGTCCCTCTCAGTCCCCTCTGCTCTAACCCCGGTCTGTCCAACCTCCGTACCACTCAGACCCCTCTGCTCTAACCCCGGTCTGTCCAGCCTCTGTCCCTCTCAGTCCCTTCTGCTCTAACCCTGGTATGTCCAGTCTCTGTCCCTCTCGGTTCACTCTGCTATAACCCCAGTCTGTCCAGTCTCTGTCCCCCTCAGTCCCCTCTGCTCTAACCCCGGTCCGTCCAGCCTCCATCCCTCTCAGTCCCCTCTGCTCTAACCCCAGTCTGTCCAGTCTCTGTCCCTCTCAGTCCCCTCTGCTCTAGCCCCAGTCTGTCCAGTCTCTGTCCCCCACAGTCCCCTCTGCTATAACCCCAGTCTGTCCAGTCTCTGTCCCCCTCAGTCCCCTCTGCTCTAACCCCGGTCTGTCCAGCCTCCATCCCATTCAGTCCCCTCTGCTCTAACCCCAGTCTGTCCAGTCTCTGTCCCTCTCGGTCCCCTCTGCTCTAACCCCAGTCTGTCCAGTTTCTGTCCCTCTCAGTCCCCTCTGCTCTAAACCCAGTCTGTCCAGTGTCTGTCCCTCTCAGTCCCCTCTGCTCTAACCCCAGTCTGTCCAGTCTCTGTCCCCCTCAGTCCCCTCTGCTCTAACCCCATTCTGTCCAGTCTCTGTCCCCCTCAGTCCCCTCGGCTCTAACCCAGGTCTGTCTAGTCTCTGTCCCTCTCAGTCCCCTCTGCTCTAACCCCATTCTGTCCAGTCTCTGTCCCTCTCAGTCCCCTCTGCTCTAACCCCGGTCTGTCCAGTCTCTGTCCCCCTCAGTCCCCTCTGTTCTAACCCCGGTCTGTCCAGTCTCTGTCCCTCTCAGTCCCCTCTGCTCTAACCCCGATCTGTCCAGTCTCTGTCCCTCTCAGTTCCCTCTGCTCTAACCCCGGTATGTCCAGTCTTTGTCCCTCTCAGTCCCCTCTGCTATAACCCCAGTCTGTCCAGTCTCTGTCCCTCTCAATCCCCTCTCCTCTAACCCCAGTCTGTCCAGTCTCTGTCCCCCACAGTCCCCTCTGCTATAACCCCAGTCTGTCCAGTGTCTGTCCCTCTCAGTCCCCTCTGCTCTAACCCCGGTCTGTCCAGTCTCTGTCCCTCTCAGTCCCCTCTGCTATAACCCCAGTCTGTCCAGTGTCTGTCCCTCTCAGTCCCCTCTGCTCTAACCCCGGTCTGTCCAGTCTCTATCCCTCTCAGTCCCTTCTGCTCTAACCTGGGTCTGTCCAGTCTCTCTCCCCCTCAGTCCCCTCTGCTCTTACCCCGGTCTGTCCAGTCACTGTCCACCTCAGTCCCCTCTGCTCTAACCCCAGTCTGTCCAGTCTCTGTCCCTCTCGGTCCCCTCTGCTCTAACCCCAGTCTGTCCAGTCTCTGTCCCTCTCAGTCCCCTCTGCTCTAACCCCGGTCTGTCCAGTCTCTGTCCCCCTCAGTCCCCTCTGCTCTAACCCCGGTCTGTCCAGCCTCTGTCCCTCTCAGTCCCCTCTGCTCTAACCCCAGTCTGTCCAATTTCTGTCACTCTCAGACCC
This sequence comes from Chiloscyllium plagiosum, assembly GCF_037043375.1. Taxonomy (NCBI): domain Eukaryota; kingdom Metazoa; phylum Chordata; class Chondrichthyes; order Orectolobiformes; family Hemiscylliidae; genus Chiloscyllium; species Chiloscyllium plagiosum. The sequence continues at coordinate 26,823,328 of NW_028270183.1, read as the reverse complement.
CTCTGCTCTAAACCCAGTCTGTCCAGTGTCTGTCCCTCTCAGTCCCCTCTGGTCTAACCCCAGTCTGTCCAGTCTCTGTCCCTCTCAGTCCCCTCTGCTCTAACCCCGGTCTGTCCAGTCTCTGTCCCCCTCGGTCCCCTCTGCTCTCACCCCGGTCTGTCCAGTCTCTGTCCCTCTCAGTCCCCTCTGCTCTAACCCCAGTCTGTCCAGTCTCTGTCCCTCTCAGTCCCCTCTGCTCTAACCCCGGTCTGTCCAGTCTCTGTCCCTCTCAGGCCCCTCTGCTCTAACCCTGATATGTCCAGTCTCTGTCCCTCTCAGTCCCCTCTGCTCTAACCCCGGTCTGTCCAGTCTTTGTCCCTCTCAGTCCCCTCTGCTCTAACCCCAGTCTGTCCAGTCTCTGTCCCCCTCAGTCCGCTCTGCTCTAACCCCAGTCTGTCCAGTCTCTGTCCACCACAGTCCCCTCTGCTATAACCCCAGTCTGTCCAGTCTCTGACCCCCTCAGTCCCCTCTGCTCTCACCCCGGTCTGTCCAGCCTCCATCCCTCTCAGTCCCCTCTGCTCTAACCCCAGTCTGTCCAGTTTCTGTCCCTCTCAGTCCCCTCTGCTCTAAACCCAGTCTGTCCAGTGTCTGTCCCTCTCAGTCCCCTCTGCTCTAACCCCAGTCTGTCCAGTCCCTGTCCTCCTCAGTCCCCTCTGCTCTAACCCCGGTCTGTCCAGTCACTGTCCACCTCAGTCCCCTCTGCTCTAACCCCGGTCTGTCCAGTCCAGTCTCTGTCCCTCTCAGTCCCCTCTGCTCTAATCCCGGTCTGTCCAACCTCCGTACCTCTCAGACCCCTCTGCTCTAACCCCGGTCTGTCCAGCCTCCGTCCCTCTCAGTCCCCTCTGCTCTAACCCCGGTATGTCCAGTCTCTGTCCCTCTCGGTTCACTCTGCTATAACCCCAGTCTGTCCAGTCTCTGTCCCCCTAAGTCCCCTCTGCTCTCACCCCGGTCTGTCCAGCCTCCATCCCTCTCAGTCCCCTCTGCTCTAACCCCAGTCTGTCCAGTCTTTGTCCCCCTCAGTCCCCTCTGCTCTAACCCCGGTCTGTCCAGTCTCTGTCCCCCACAGTCCCCTCTGCTCTAATCCCGGTCTGTCCAGTCTTTGTCCCTCTCAGTCCCCTCTGCTCTAACCCCAGTCTGTCCAGTCTCTGTCCCTCTCGGTCCCCTCAGCTCTAACCCTGGTATGTCCAGTCTCTGTCCCTCTCGGTCCCCTCTGCTCTAACCCTGGTATGTCCAGTCTCTGTCCCTCTCAGTCCCCTCTGCTCTAACCCCGGTCTGTCCAGTCTCTGTCCCTCCCAGTCCCCTCTGCTCTAACCCCAGTCTGTCCAGTCTCTGTCCCCCTCAGTCCCCTCTGCTCTAACCCCAGTCTGTCCAGTCTCTGTCCCCCTCAGTCCCCTCTGCTCTTACCCCGGTCTGTCCAGTCACTGTCCACCTCAGTCCCCTCTGCTCTAACCCCGGTCTGTCCAGTCACTGTCCCTCTCAGTCCCCTCTGCTCTAACCCCAGTCTGTCCAGTCTCTGTCCCTCTCAGTCCCCTCTGCTCTAACCCCAGTCTGTCCAGTCTCTGTCCCCCTCAGTCCCCTCTGCTCTTACCCCGGTCTGTCCAGTCACTGTCCACCTCAGTCCCCTCTGCTCTTACCCCGGTCTGTCCAGTCACTGTCCACCTCAGTCCCCTCTGCTCTAACCCCGGTCTGTCCAGTCTCTGTCCCTCTCAGTCCCCTCTGCTCTAACCCCGGTCTGTCCAGCCTCTGTCCCTCTCAGTCCCCTCTGCTCTAACCCCAGTCTGTCCAGTCTCTATCCCTCTCAGTCCCTTCTGCTCTAACCCCAGTCTGTCCAGTCTCTATCCCTCTCAGTCCCTTCTGCTCTAACCCCAGTCTGTCCAGTCTCCGTCCCTCTCAGTCCCCTCTGCTCTAACCCCGGTCTGTCCAGTCTCTGTCCCTCTCAGTCCCCTCTGCTCTAACCCCGGTCTGTCCAGCCTCTGTCCCTCTCAGTCCCCTCTGCTCTAACCCCAGTCTGTCCAGTCTCTATCCCTCTCAGTCCCTTCTGCTCTAACCCCAGTCTGTCCAGTCTCTGTCCCTCTCAGTCCCCTCTGCTCTAACCCCAGTCTGTCCAGTCTCTGTCCCCCTCAGTCCCCTCTGCTCTAACCCCGGTCTGTCCAGTCACTGTCCCTCTCAGTCCCCTCTGCTCTTACCCCGGTCTGTCCAGTCTCTGTCCCTCTCAGTCCCCTCTGCTCTTACCCCGGTCTGTCCAGTCACTGTCCCTCTCAGTCCCCTCTGCTCTTACCCCGGTCTGTCCAGTCACTGTCCACCTCAGTCCCCTCTGCTCTAACCCCGGTCTGTCCAGTCTCTGTCCCTCTCGGTCCCCTCTGCTCTAACCTCAGTCTGACCAGTCTCTATCCCTCTCAGTCCCTTCTGCTCTAACCTGGGTCTGTCCAGTCTCTGTCCCTCTCAGTCCCCTCTGCTCTAACCCCAGTCTGACCAGTCTCTGTACCCCTCAGTCCCCTCTGCTCTAACCCGGGTCTGTCCATCTCTGTCCCTCTCAGTCCCCTTAGTTCTAACCTGGGTCTGTCCAGTCTCTGTCCCTCTCAGTCCCCTCTGCTCTAACCCCAGTCTGACCAGTCTCTGTACCCCTCAGTCCCCTCTGCTCTAACCCCGGTCTGTCCAGTCTCTGTCCCTCTCAGTCCCCTCTGCTCTAACCCCAGTCTGTCCAGTCTCTGTCCCCCTCAGTCCCCTCTGCTCTAACCCCAGTCTGTCCAGTCTCTGTCCCCCTCAGTCCCCTCTGCTCTAACCCCGGTCTGTCCAGTCTCTGTCCCCCTCAGTCCCCTCTGCTCTAACCCCAGTTTGTCCAGTCTCTGTCCCTCTCAGTCCCCTCTGCTCTAACCCCAGTCTGACCAGTCTCTGTACCCCTCAGTCCCCTCTGCTCTAACCCGGGTCTGTCCAGTCTCTGTCCCTCTCAGTCCCCTCTGCTCTAACCCCAGTCTGTCCAGTCTCTGTCCCCCTCAGTCCCCTCTGCTCTAACCCCAGTCTGTCCAGTCTCTGTCCCCCTCAGTCCCCTCTGCTCTAACCCCAGTCTGTCCAGTCTCTGTCCCCCTCAGTCCCCTCTGCTCTAACCCCGGTCTGTCCAGTCTCTGTCCCTCTCAGTCCCCTCTGCTCTAACCCCAGTCTGTCCAGTCTCTGTCCCCCTCAGTCCCCTCTGCTCTAACCCCAGTCTGTCCAGTCTCTGTCCCCCTCAGTCCCCTCTGCTCTAACCCCGGTCTGTCCAGTCTCTGTCCCCCTCAGTCCCCTCTGCTCTAACCCCAGTTTGTCCAGTCTCTGTCCTTCTCAGTCCCCTCTGCTCTAACCCGGGTCTGTCCATCTCTGTCCCTCTCAGTCCCCTTAGTTCTAACCTGGGTCTGACCAGTCTCTGTCCCTCTCAGTCCCCTCTGCTCTAACCCCGGTCTGTCCAGTCTCTGTCCCTCTCACTCCCCTCTGCTCTAACCCCAGTCTGTCCAGTCTCTGTCCCCCTCAGTCCCCTCTGCTCTAACCCCAGTCTGTCCAGTCTCTGTCCCCCTCAGTCCCCTCTGCTCTAACCCCGGTCTGTCCAGTCTCTGTCCCCCTCAGTCCCCTCTGCTCTAACCCCAGTTTGTCCAGTCTCTGTCCCTCTCAGTCCCCTCTGCTCTAACCCCAGTCTGACCAGTCTCTGTACCCCTCAGTCCCCTCTGCTCTAACCCGGGTCTGTCCAGTCTCTGTCCCTCTCAGTCCCCTCTGCTCTAACCCCAGTCTGTCCAGTCTCTGTCCCCCTCAGTCCCCTCTGCTCTAACCCCAGTCTGTCCAGTCTCTGTCCCCCTCAGTCCCCTCTGCTCTAACCCCGGTCTGTCCAGTCTCTGTCCCTCTCAGTCCCCTCTGCTCTAACCCCAGTCTGTCCAGTCTCTGTCCCCCTCAGTCCCCTCTGCTCTAACCCCAGTCTGTCCAGTCTCTGTCCCTCTCAGTCCCCTCTGCTCTAACCCCGGTCTGTCCAGTCTCTGTCCCCCTCAGTCCCCTCTGCTCTAACCCCAGTTTGTCCAGTCTCTGTCCCTCTCAGTCCCCTCTGCTCTAACCCCAGTCTGACCAGTCTCTGTCCCTCTCAGTCCCCTCTGCTCTAACCTAGGTCTGTCCAGTCTCTATCCCTCTCAGTCCCTTCTGCTCTAACCTGGGTCTGTCCAGTCTCTGTCCCTCTCAGTCCCCTCTGCTCTAACCCCAGTCTGACCAGTCTCTGTCCCTCTCAGTCCCCTCTGCTCTAACCCGGGTCTGTCTAGTCTCTGTCCCTGTCAGTCCCCTCTGCTCTAACCCCAGTCTGACCAGTCTCTGTCCCTCTCAGTCCCTTCTGCTCTAACCCCAGTCTGTCCAGTCTCTGTCCCTCTCAGTCCCCTCTGCTCTAACCCCAGTCTGTCCAGTCTCTGTCCCTCTCGGTCCCCTCTGCTCTAACCCCAGTCTGTCCAGTCTCTGTCCCTCTCGGTCCCCTCTGCTCTAAACCCAGTCTGACCAGTCTCTGTCCCCCTCAGTCCCCTCTGCTCTAACCCGGGTCTGTCTAGTCTCTGTCCCCCTCAGTCCCCTCTGCTCTAACCCCAGTCTGACCAGTCTCTGTCCCTCTCAGTCCCCTCTGCTCTAATCCCAGTCTGACCAGTCTCTGTCCCTCTCAGTCCCTTCTGCTCTAACCCCAGTCTGACCAGTCTCTGTCCCTCTCAGTCCCCTCTGCTCTAACCCCAGTCTGACCAGTCTCTGTCCCTCTCGGTCCCCTCTGCTCTAACCCCAGTCTGACCAGTCTCTGTCCCTCTCAGTCCCTTCTGCTCTAACCTGGGTCTGTCCAGTCTCTGTCCCTCTCAGTCCCCTCTGCTATAACCCCAGTCTGACCAGTCTCTGTCCCCCTCAGTCCCCTCTGCTCTAACCCGGGTCTGTCTAGTCTCTGTCCCTCTCAGTCCGCTCTGGTCTAACCACAGTCTGTCCAGTCTCTGTCCCCCTCAGTCCCCTCTGCTCTAACCCGGGTCTGTCTAGTCTCTGTACATCTCAGTCCCCTCTGCTCTAACCCCAGTCTGTCCAGTTTCTGCCCCCTCGGTCCCCTCTGCTCTAACCCCATTCTGTCCAGTCTCTGTCCCTCTCAGTCTCCTCTGCTCTAACCCCGGTCTGTCCAGTCTCTGTCCCTCTCAGTCCCCTCTGCTCTAACCCCATTCTGTCCAGTCTCTGTCCCTCTCAGTCCCCTCTGCTCTAACCCCAGTCTGACCAGTCTCTGTCCCTCTCGGTCCCCTCTGCTCTAACCCCAGTCTGTCCAGTTTCTGCCCCCTCAGTCCCCTCTGCTCTAACCCCATTCTGTCCAGTCTCTGTCCCTCTTGGTCCCCTCTGCTCTAACCCCAGTCTGTCCAGTCTCTGTCCCCCTCAGTCCCCTCTGCTCTAACCCGGGTCTGTCTAGTCTCTGTCCCTCTCAGTCCCCTCTGCTCTAACCCCAGTCTGTCCAGTTTCTGCCCTTTCGGTCCCCTCTGCTCTAACCCCAGTCTGTCCAGTCTCTATCCCTCTCAGTCCCCTCTGCTCTAACCCCGGTCTGTCCAGTCTCTGTCCCTCTCAGTCCCCTCTGCTCTAACCCGGGTCTGTCTAGTCTCTGTCCCTCTCAGTCCCCTCTGCTCTAACCCGGGTCTGTCTAGTCTCTGTCCCTCTCAGTCCCCTCTGCTCTAACCCCAGTCTGTCCAGTTTCTGCCCTTTCGGTCCCCTCTGCTCTAACCCCAGTCTGTCCAGTCTCTATCCCTCTCAGTCCCCTCTGCTCTAACCCCGGTCTGTCCAGTCTCTGTCCCTCTCAGTCCCCTCTGCTCTAACCCCAGTCTGTCCAGTCTCTGTCCCTCTCAGTCCCCTCTGCTCTAACCCCAGTCTGTCCAGTCTCTATCCCTCTCAGTTCCCTCTGCTATAACCCCAGTCTGTCCAGTCTCTGTCCCTCTCAGTCCCCTCTGCTCTAACCCCGGTCTGTCCAGTCTCTGTCCCCCTCAGTCCCCTCTGCTCTAACCCCAGTCTGTCCAGTCTCTATCCCTCTCAGTCCCCTCTGCTCTAACCCCAGTCTGTCCAGTCTCTGTCCCTCTCAGTCCCCTCTGCTCTAACCCCAGTCTGTCCAGTCTCTGTCCCTCTCAGTCCCCTCTGCTCTAATCCCGGTCTGTCCAGTCTCTGTCCCTCTCAGTCCCCTCTGCTCTAACCCCAGTCTGTCCAGTCTCTGTCCCTCTCAGTCCCCTCTGCTCTAATCCCGGTCTGTCCAGTCTCTGTCCCTCTCAGTCCCCTCTGCTCTAACCCCAGTCTGTCCAGTCTCTATCCCTCTCAGTCCCCTCTGCTCTAACCCCAGTCTGTCCAGTCTCTGTCCCTCTCAGTCCCCTCTGCTCTAACCCCAGTCTGTCCAGTCTCTGTCCCTCTCAGTCCCCTCTGCTCTAACCCCAGTCTGTCCAGTCTCTGTCCCTCTCAGTCCCCTCTGCTCTAACCCCAGTCTGTCCAGTCTCTATCCCTCTCAGTCCCCTCTGCTCTAACCCCAGTCTGTCCAGTCTCTATCCCTCTCAGTCCCCTCTGCTCTAACCCCAGTCTGTCCAGTCTCTATCCCTCTCAGTCCCTTCTGCTCTAACCCCAGTCTGTCCAGTCTCTGTCCCTCTCAGTCCCCTCTGCTCTAACCCCAGTCTGTCCAGTCTCTGTCCCTCTCAGTCCCCTCTGCTCTAACCCCAGTCTGACCAGTCTCTATCCCTCTCAGTCCCCTCTGCTCTAATCCCGGTCTGTCCAGTCTCTGTCCTTCTCAGTCCCCTCTGCTCTAACCCCGGTCTGTCCAGTCTCTGTCCCTCTCAGTCCCCTCTGCTCTAACCCCAGTCTGTCCAGTCTCTGTCCCTCTCAGTCCCCTCTGCTCTAATCCCGGTCTGTCCAGTCTCTGTCCCTCTCAGTCCCCTCTGCTCTAACCCCAGTCTGTCCAGTCTCTGTCCCTCTCAGTCCCCTCTGCTCTAATCCCGGTCTGTCCAGTCTCTGTCCCTCTCAGTCCCCTCTGCTCTAACCCCAGTCTGTCCAGTCTCTGTCCCTCTCAGTCCCCTCTGCTCTAATCCCGGTATGTCCAGTCTCTGTCCCTCTCAGTCCCCTCTGCTCTAACCCCAGTCTGTCCAGTCTCTGTCCCTCTCAGTCCCCTCTGCTCTAATCCCAGTCTGTCCAGTCTCTGTCCCTCTCAGTCCCCTCTGCTCTAACCCGGGTCTGTCCAGTCTCTGTCCCTCTCAGTCCCCTCTGCTCTAACCCCAGTCTGTCCAGTCTCTGTCCCTCTCAGTCCCCTCTGCTCTAATCCCGGTCTGTCCAGTCTCTGTCCCTCTCAGTCCCCTCTGCTCTAACCCCAGTCTGTCCAGTCTCTGTCCCTCTCAGTCACCTCTGCTCTAATCCCGGTCTGTCCAGTCTCTGTCCCTCTCAGTCCCCTCTGCTCTAACCCCAGTCTGTCCAGTCTCTGTCCCTCTCAGTCCCCTCTGCTCTAATCCCAGTCTGTCCAGTCTCTGTCCCTCTCAGTCCCCTCTGCTCTAATCCCGGTCTGTCCAGTCTTTGTCCCTCTCAGTCCCCTCTGCTCTAACCCCAGTCTGTCCAGTCTCTGTCCCTCTCAGTCCCCTCTGCTCTAACCCCGGTCTGTCCAGTCTCTGTCCCTCTCAGTCCCCTCTGCTCTAACCCCGGTCTGTCCAGTCTCTGTCCCTCTCAGTCTCCTCTGCTCTAACCCCAGTCTGTCCAGTCTCTGTCCCTCTCAGTCCCCTCTGCTCTAACCCCAGTCTGTCCAGTCTCTGTCCCTCTCAGTCCCCTCTGCTCTAACCCCGGTCTGTCCAGTCTCTGTCCCTCTCAGTCCCCTCTGCTCTAACCCGGGTCTGTCCAGTCTCTGTCCCTCTCAGTCCCCTCTGCTCTAACCCGGGTCTGTCCAGTCTCTGTCCCTCTCAGTCCCCTCTGCTCTAACCCCAGTCTGTCCAGTCTCTATCCCTCTCAGTCCCCTCTGCTCTAACCCCGGTCTGTCCAGTCTCTGTCCCTCTCAGTCCCCTCTGCTCTAACCCGGGTCTGTCCAGTCTCTGTCCCTCTCAGTCCCCTCTGCTCTAACCCGGGTCTGTCTAGTCTCTGTCCCTCTCAGTCCCCTCTGCTCTAACCCCAGTCTGTCCAGTCTCTATCCCTCTCAGTCCCCTCTGCTCTAACCCCGGTCTGTCCAGTCTCTGTCCCTCTCAGTCCCCTCTGCTCTAACCCGGGTCTGTCCAGTCTCTGTCCCTCTCAGTCCCCTCTGCTCTAACCCCAGTCTGTCTAGTCTCTGATTATAACTGGGAGCCCTCAGCACAGGCCGCGTCCCGGTAAATCCCCCTCTGCACCCTCTCTAATGCTATTCCAGAACCGCACACAGTTGTCGAGCTGTGATCTGATAACGTTTCATGCAGTTCCAGCATCAACCCCCTGCTCTGAAACACCCAACCTGAGAGGGACAGAGGCAAGTATTCGATATGCTTTCCTAACCTGGTTACCTGGCTGTCCTGATACCTTAAGGGACAGGTGTACATTCACACCTTGGCCTCTCTAAGGCTTCCTGGGTGCTATCATTGTCTGTGTTCCCTTGCCTTCTTGAACACCTCACACCTATTGGGATTGAACTTTGTCTGCCCCTGACCAGTCCATCTCTATCCCATTTAATCTAAAGGCTATCCTCTGTGTAATTTTACCAGCCCACCAATTTCCGTGCCATCTGTGAACGCACTGATCCACCCTCCTGCATCCAAACGGAAATCATTTCTGGAAACCACAAAGAGCAAAGGCCACAACACAGAGCCCTGTGGGAGCTCACTGATCACAGGCCTCCCGTCAGAGAAACACCCGCAACCATCACCCTCTGCTCCTGTCACTCAGCCATGTGTCCCATGTCCTTCAATCCCATGGGCTCTGGCCTTGGCTACCTAACTGCGTTGCGGGACATTATTAAGAACTTGCTGAAGTCCCATGTTAGAAGCATTCCTGTCAAAGACCATAGAACAGTAGAGCACAGGAACAGGCCCTTTGGCCCATCATGTCTGTGCTGACCATGTTCCTATTCTAAACTAATCCCATCTGCCTGCACCTGGTTCATATGTCTCTATTGTCTGCCTCTTCACGCACATGTCTAAATGCCTCTAAAAATTTACTAACATATCTGCTTTGAGCACATCCTCTGCAGCACTTTCTAGGCACCCTACCACCCTCTCTGTAGAAAAACCTCCTTGCACATTTCCCTTAAACTTTACATCTCTCTCTCTCACTTTAAACTGTTACAACCCGGGGTGATCCCCTCGGCTAATTTAAACCGGACACTCGGGGAAGCTCGCACCGTAATCTGTCGCAGTCCGAGAGGCAAAGAACTATCTCAGAGGCCGCTATTTAAAGTAATCGTTCACAATTTTATTCTTAACGTCCAACAGAGAATATTAAAGCCCTTTCTCTTAACCCTATCTTTTCCCTCCCACTCCACAATACTGGTCCGATAAAATGCCCCGATTATGATTTATGTAAAAAAATTCAAATTTGAAAACCAGCCAGCTGTCGAATCTTCTGTCTGTATCTTCCCCTGGAGACTTTCCTCTGTTGCCTTTTCCCCAGTATCCTGCCTCACAGGTCTTTCTCATGAACAGGGACCCTTCAGTGAGTTACTGTTGGTTTTCTTGGTGTTTTCTTCCTCCAACTGTTGAAAATGTCCGATTTTATATCCTGAAACATCATTTCATCGGTTTGATGTTGTCAAAATACAAAATTCAAATTTGATTGGGTTTTGGTATCTTGGGGCATAATTTAAACTGCTTGGCCAAATTCTAATTTGTTGTGTTCCATGGCAACTCAGCTGCACTATTGGTTTCACAGTCAAACGTTACATTTTTAATTCTTTCAGCACACTCTGTGCCTCTCTTAGTCAGTGCCAGCTTCTAGTCTCTCTTAAAGGTACAGTGCACACCTACACCTTCATAACTAAACCCATGTCCCCTCGTATTTAACATTCCCGCCCAGGATAAAGACTCTGAGTATCCCTCCCCTATCCAAACCTTTCATAATTCTACACACTTCGATCAGGTCACTCCTCAGCCCTCTGACACTTGAGCAAAAACAATCCAAGTTTGTCCAACCTCTCCTTATAGCTAAAAATGTGTTGCTGGAAAAGCGCAGCAGGTCAGGCAGCATCCAAGGAGCAGGAAAATCGACGTTTCGGGCATAAGCCCTTCTTCAGGCTTCTGAAGAAGGGCTTATGCCCGAAACGTCGATTCTCCTGTTCCTTGGATGCTGCCTGACCCGCTGCGCTTTTCCAGCAACACATTTTTCAGCTCTGCTCTCCAGCATCTGCAGTCCTCACTTTCTCCTCTCCTTATAGCTAATCCTCTCCAATCCAGGCAACGTCCTGTCAACCCCATTTGCACTCTCTCCAAAGTCTGCTCACCTTTCCTGTTGTGTGGTGACCAGAACTGCACACAATCCTCCAAATACGGCCTGACTGAACAACTGTCAGATGACCTGCCAACTTTTATACACAGTGTTCCAACTGATGAAGACAAGCATGCAATATGCTTTCATTACTGCGTTATCCACTGGTGATGCCATTTTCATGGACTCCACGATCCCTCTCATATATGGGCAGCTCAGGGTCCTGCCATTGACTACATACTTTCTTCTTGCATTTGACACCGCCAAAATGCATCACCTAGATTTAGGTTTTACCTACTCAAGTACAGGAGTACAATGACAAGTGCTTAATGTTGCCCCTCACAGCACCATCCTGGGTACCAGGTACAAAATACACTGGTATAAAGGCGTGAAATAAACAAGGTTTAAAAGTTAAGCACTGCAGACCTTCAACAGAAGAATTATAAATTAAAGAAATAAGGTATTGGTTAATATTAAAGTCCTCCTTAATATAAACTAGAAAATAAAAGAATAAAGTTAGAAATGCAACAGTCTATGATGAGATGTTTTCTCCTTGTCTGGATTAAACTCCATCTACAATTTCTCGGCCCAGGTATAGCCTGGTGTATCCTTCCACTAACATTCCAGTCATCTGCAAACCCTCATAACCAGATCTCCTCAATCATTTATATGTGTTACAAGCAACAGAGGTCCCAGCACTGATTGTTATGGAACACTACTGCTTACAGTCCTCCAGTCTGAACAACACTGGGGCAGCACAGTGACTCAGTGGTTAGCACTGCTGCCTCACAGCGCCAGAGACCCAGGTTCAGTTCCAGCCTCGGGCGACTGACTGTGAGGAGTTTTGCACATTCTCCCCGTGTCTGTGTGGGTTCCCTCCGGGTGCTCCAGTTTCCTCCCACAGTCCAAAGATATGCAAGTTAGGTGGCTTGGCCAAGCTAAATTATGCATAGGGATGTGTAGGTTAGGTGCATTAGTCAGGGGCAAATATAGGCTGGGGAATGGGTCTGGGCGGGTTACTCTTGGAAGGGTCAGTGTGGAACTTGTTGGGTTGAAGGGCTTGTTTCTACCCTGTAGGGATTCTAATTCTAAATTACACTCTGGCTTCTATGCCCCATCCAACTTGCCAACTCTCTGTGCAATTACATCTTCCAAAACCATGCGGGGCCTTGTCAAATTCAAGAGTGTGGTGCTGGAAAAGCCCAGCAGGTCAGGGAGCAACCGAGGAGTGGGAGAATCGACGTTTTGGGATGGGACCCTTCATCAGGAAGGCCTCAGTGAAGTCCATGTCCACAATATCCACCAGCCTGCCCTCATCAATCATCAGCGTCACTTCCTCAAAACACTCCGTCCAGTTTGTGAGAGAAGACCTCCCCCCATAAAGCCATGCTGACTCTCCTGATCCTTATTCTTTTCCAAATGCGTAAATCCTGTCCCTCAGAATCTTCTCCAATAATGTCCCAACAGCTGATGTAAGGCTCACTGGCCTATAATTTCCTGGCTTATCCCGATTGCCCTTTTCGAATAAACTTTGGCTAATCTCCCGTCCTCAGGGTAAAGACGATACAAAGATCTCGCTCAAGCCCCTGACAATCTCCTCCTTTTCCTCAATAAGTATCCAGGGATGGGTCACATCAGATCCTGCGGACTTATCTACTGTTTCTCAAGACACCGCCTCCTTAATGTCGACATGAGAAAGTCAGCATACCCTTCCCAATCCGACCATCCACCGTGTTCTTCTCCTGGTGGATGCAGAGCACTCATTAAGGATCTTACCCACTTCCTCTGGCTCCATGTGTAAATCCCCTCCTTTGCCCTTGAGTGAACTTTTCCCTAGTTGCCCTTCTGTTCCTAACATTTGTATAAAATGCCTTTGGAGACTCCTTGATCCTACTTCCCAAGGACGTTTCCGGTTTCTGGTTTAGAAAGTTTTTTCTGCTTCCTTTATAATTTTCAAGGACCTTGTTTGATTACTGTTTCCTCGGCCTTGTGTATGCTTCCTTGCTCTTTCCGGCTGAAGTTTAAACACCCCCTGGTCCTCCAAGGTTCCCAAATCTTTCATCCTCGCCGGATCATGTTGGTCCAGAACTCTGATCAGTTGGTCCCACATGTCGGATGTGGATTTCCCCTCAAACCGCTGCCCTTGATCGAATTTCTCCTGGTGACCATCCTTATCCTTTGTGATCTCTCTTCCAGGAATGCTCCCCCCCCCCCCCCCCCCACTGCAACGTCAATTATCTGGCCAGGCGTATTCCCCAACACAAAGTCTGGTGTAGCCCCTTCTCCGGATGGGCTATCTGCATATTGTCTCTAGAAACCTTTCTGGAAGCACTTAACCAACTCAGATCCATGTAAGCCCTTGGCACTAAGGGCATCCCAGTTCATGCTGAGCAAATTAAGATCACCCAGGACAACTCTCTTGTTCATACTAATTCACTTACACATCTGTTCCTCTATCACCCACTGGCTAGTGGGAGGGCCCCATCATAGTAACATCACTTTTCTCATTCCTGAGTTCTGCCCATAGGTCTCGCTGCATGAGCCTTCCAACATGTGCTCCCTTTGAATTACCGTGAGACTCTCGTTCATCAGTAATGAGATTTCCCAACCCTTTTTGCATCCCCCTCTCTCTCTCTCGCCTGAAATATCTCAACCCTGGAATACAGCTTGCTGTTCTCTCAGCCAAGTTTCTGCAATGACTACCACATTGTAGTCCCATGTCCTAACCCAGCCTGTAAACCCATCTGCTTTATCTGTTACTGGCAGTATGAACTCCTCAATCACATCATGTACTGACCTACAAACTCTTTGAAAAATTCAATAAATTGACCAGACGTGAACCACCCCTTAACAAAACCATGCCCTCTGCTCTTGAGTAATCCCAGCTGCTCTGAACAGAGAGTAATTTTGTCCCTCAGAATTGCTGCTAGTAGTTTGCCCACGACCGAGGTTAGACTGACTAGCTGGTAGTTTTCTGGTTAACTCCTCGCTCCCTTCTTGGGATACATGGAGGAAGTGAGCACGGCAGATGTTGGAGCTCAGACTCGAGAGTGGGGAGCTGGAAAAGCACAGCAGGTCAGGCAGCATCTGAAGGGCTTTTGCCCGAAACGTCGATTCTCCTGCTCCTCGGCTGCTGCCTGACCTGCTGTGCTTTTCCAGCACTACACTCTCGAACCTGGAATACATGCCATCTAGCCCTGGAGAGGCATCTGTTTGTAAGCCAGGCAGACCGCCCAGAACATCCCCTCAAGGGTCACAGGGAGAAAGGGGGAGAATGGGGTTCAGAAACCTATCAGCCATGATTGAATGGTGGAGCTGACTGGATGGGCTGAATGGCCTAATTTATGCTCCTGTGTCTTATGGTCTCTGTCTGTGCTAATTTCTTTAATTGTACTCCCTGATTTCTATATCCATATAGTTCCTGTCACCAGTGAACACTGGCACCAAATATCCATTCCGAAGCCTATGTTACATCGTCTGGTTCCAAACACAAGTTACCACTGTGGTCCTAAAAGGGCCCTACTCTTTCCCTTGTCCCTTGTTATCCTTTCACCCTTAACGTACCTGTTTCATTTATCTCCCACTATCCTTTCTTATTTCCTTTGAGCTCTCCTAATCTCCCTTCCACGTTCTGTCCTGCACATTCTCTACTCCTCTCGGATATTTGCTGTTTTGACCCCTCAGTATCTCCCATCAGCCTCCTTTCCCCTCGTAATCCAATGCTGTCTGTTTCAGAGTCACATGGATGTACAGCATGGAAACAGACCCTTCAGTCCAACCCGACCACGTATCCCAACCCAATCTAGTCCCACCTGCCAGCACCCGGCACATATCCCTCCAAACCCTTCCTATTCATATACACATCCAAATGCCTCTTAAATGTTGCAATTGTACCAGCCTCCACCACTTCCTCTGGCAGCTCATTCCATACACGTACCACCCTCTGCGTGAAAAGGTTGCCCCTTAGGTCTCTTTTATATCTTTCCCCTCTCACCCTAAACCTATGCCCTCTAGTTATGGACTCCCCGACCCCAGGGAAAAGACTTTGTCTATTTATCCTATCCATGCCCCTCATAATTTTGTAAACCTCTATAAGGTCACCCCTCGGCCTCTGATGCTCCAGGGAAAACAGCCCCAGCCTGTTCAGCCTCTCCCTGTAGCTCAAATCCTCCAACCCTGGCAACATCCTTATAAATCTTTTCTGAACCCTTTCAAGTTTCACAACATCTTTCCGATAGGAAGGAGATCTAATTACATGCACTATTCCAACAGTGGCCTAACCACTGTCCTGTACAGCCGCAACATGACCTCCCAACTCCTGTACTCAATACTCTGACCAATAATGGAACGCATTTATTTATTAAAGTATTAATTTATTTATTAAATCTTTCTTTCCCCATTACGATATCCAGGATAGCCTGCTCCCTGGTTGGCTCCATATTGTTCTGGGAATCTATCCCAAATACATTCTCTGAATTTGTTATTGTAACTGCAACTTGATTGTCTCAATTAACATGAAGATTAGAGTCATCCATAATTATTGCTGTTTTTATTAAACGTGCTCCTATAATTTGTTGATGTATAGACTTTCCTATGGCATGGTTACTGTTTCGGAGTCTATATCCTTTTCCTACCAGTGTCTAAAGCCCCTTGCTCCACTCAAATAGACTGCGCACCATTCAAACTGAGATAATTTCAAACAACTGTCATTTCATCTCTCAGTAACAGTGCCTTCCTATCCCTCCTGTCTTTCCAAACCATCAAATGGCCCTGAATGCTAAATCCCGAATTGGGATCTCATTATGACCATGATGGCTATGAGACCATATCCGTTTCCCTCGATTTGTGCTATCAGTCCTTATTCTGAGTTATTTGTGCATTAAGATACAAGGCTTCAATAATCCTAACCTCTCCTTGAATTGCAGCCCTATTTACCTCCTTCCTCTGGAATACTTTGGCCACTAACATTGCATTTAGTATTCCTGCTGTTACTGCTCCCTTTGTTTCTCTTCCCTCTGTCACTCTGCTTCGGGTGACAAATTCTCGGTCACTTTCACCGAATTCTAGGTTCAACCTGCCCCAAGCAAGTGTAGACATCAGCCCCAGTCTGGCCCAGGTGGAATTTTGTGCTGGTCCCCAAATGCTTGTGTCACAGCCCCGTGATACAATCTTAAAGAATTCCAATAGATTGGTCAAATATGATTTCACAAAACCATGTTGATTCTTCCCAATTGCCTGAAACTTATCAGAATGCCCCACTATACCTCCTTCTTATAATCTCCTAACTTTCTCCCTCCGAGAGCTGTTGAGCTAACTTTGGTGCTGAGTACTCAATGTGAATTGTAGGCTCACTCAGGTTTACAAGGTTTTGTGCTTTATTTACAGAGTGTGGGGTAACACTCCAACAGGGAGATTAACAGGATGCCCCGATCCTTCCTTGTGAGGTGTAAGCGGGTCAGTAGTTATCAGGAGCAGCTCTATAGAGATGGAGAGAGTGTCCCAGGACGACTTGGAACAGCGCACAGTGCAGGTAAGCAGCTTGTGTTCAGGTTTGCTCATTCCTGTCCCCCCGTCAGCACAGGGAAGTGTGAGAGTCCAGTGAAGACTATCATGTGTCTAGTCTCTGCTCTCCAGCTCATGCTATCCAGAAACGTGAAATAATTGTGGATATTTCCTGCTGTCACTATGGATAGCTCATTTCAGACACAGGTTATCCACGGTAAGGGGTTATGTACGGTGAGGGGTATTCACGGTCATGGGTATCCACAGTGAGGCGTATCCATGGTGACATGTATCCACGGTGACGTGTATCCACGGTGAGGGGCCAAAAGATCGGTCCATGGGGCAAAAGACAGTGTACAAGAGTAAAATTGCAGCAATATGAAAACTGAGTGTAAAAGCTTCTCTAAATCTGTGGACAAAAAGATCATTAAAAATAAATTCTAACAGTCAGAAGTTGAGGAAATGATAAGGGATCAAGGAAATGGCAAAAGAATTGAGCACAGGTTTTGGTTCTGTCTTCACAAAAGTCGGCACAAATTGCCTGCCAAACGGCTGATGGATGAAGAGCCTAATGAGAGGGTGGGATTGATGGAGATCAGTATTAGTAAGGAAATGGTGTAAGGGATTAATGGGGCTGAAGGCTATCGCATTACCACAGCCTGATAATATCTATCCTTGGGTACGCACGGAAATGGACATCAAAAGATTGGATAGATCAGTGTCATCTCTAGAATTTAATAGACTCTGGAGCAGTTCAGTATGGGATTAGAGAGTGGCAAATGTCACTCCGCTGTTTAAATAGGGAGAGAGAGAGAAAAATATCAGGCATTACAGACCACTCAGTATAATATCAATGGTGGGGAAATGCTGGCGTGTATTTGGAAAGACATAACAGAGTGTTTGGTAAGCATTAACAGGATTAGATACATGCAGCACAAGTTGATGAAAGACAAATCATGCTTAATAAATCTACTAGAGTTTTTTGAGGACGTAACTAGTAGAATAGATAACAAAGAGCCTTTGGCCGTGGTACATTTGGAATTCCAGAAGACTTTCGATCAGATCCTACATAAGAGGCTAGTGGGCGAAATCGCCTTGCATGGGAGACGGTGTAAAGTACTGGCATTGATTGGGTAGCAGAGTGTGGGAACAAACAAAGCTCTCTGTGAAGGGCAGGCAGTAGCTAATAGGGTACTGGGAGGAAGTGAGGGCTGCAGATGTTAGAGATCAGAGTGGAGAGTGTGGGGCTGGAAACGCACAGCAGGTCAGACAGCATCCGAGGAGCAGGAGAGTCAACGTTTCGGGTATAAGCCCTTCATCAGGAATCCCCAAAACATCGATTCTCCTGCTCCTCGGATGCTGCCTGACCTGCTGTGCTTTTCCAGCAACACAGTCTTCGACGCTAGTAGGGTACTGCAAGGATTACTGCTTGGGTCCCCAGGTATTCACGACATACGTGTATAACCTGGATGGATGATCCAATTGCAATATTTCCAAATTTGTTGACCACACAAAATTTGGAAGGATTGTGAGTTGTGAGGAGGATGCAAAGGAGGCTTCAAGGTAGGCTTAGACAACGTTGGATGTGTGGACAGATACGTGGCAGATGCAGGATAACATGGCCTTAGGTGTGAGAAACAGGAAGGAAGAGTGTTGGCTAATTGCTGATATATTGGGAAGTATGGATATACTAAGGATTGTGGGCATCCTTGAACAACAGTCAACGGAAGTAGATAGGCCATAGAGAGGATAAGGCCAAAGTTATGTTGGCCTCACTACAAGAGGATTTGAGTTCAGAAGTAACGTGTTTTACGCAGTTATACAGGGCTTTGGTGAGACTGGCCCTGGCGTATTATGTACTGTCTTGGTCCTCCCTGACTTCAGAAAGGACATCCTTGCCAAACAGGAAGTGTAGGGAAGTTTCACTCAGCTAATACTAGGCATGGCAGGTCTGTCCCATGAGGAGAGATTAGTTCAGCTGGGTCTGTATTGGCTCAAATGGAGAACGATGAGAGGGGATCTGATTGAAACATAAACATTTCGAACTGGGCTGGACAGACTAGATACAGGGTGGACATTCTCCCTGACTGTTAGATGCAAGGGGTCGCAGTCACAAGATAAGGAGTAGGCCATTTCAGAGGAAAACGTATTTCACTCAAAGATTAGTTAACCTGTAGAATTCGCCACCGCAAAAGCCAAAAGACCCTGAATATATTTGAGGCAGCTGCATTTTTCAATGTTAAAGGCATCAAAGGGTATGGCATTGAGGTGGGGGATCAACCATGATCATACTGAGTGTGGGATAGGCTTGGAAGGCCAAATGGCCTATTCTTCCTCCTGGTTTCTCACTTCCTGCCCACAGGCTAGGCCACCATTACCCCCCCGCCTGCTCAGGACAACTCAAAACTCTATCCCCTTTTGTGGAACTAAGCCAACACACAGATATTGTGCAGCTCAATGTGGCTGCATCTTGACATGTAGGAGATATTGCCTCTCCACCCACCCCTCCAAGTCAGCATGAGGACTGAGCAGTGACTGACTCTGTGGTTGACCCATGTCCTGAAGACCCATCGATGTACTGCTCTCCACCCGGACCCAAGGGACATGGGGGTCACAAATCTGGTCTGGTTCCCTCGTTGCCCAGTTTTTGCTGTCACACTGTCTACTGTGCCCACCACCCCATCTCCAACCCCCTTGACTCTGCCTCTCTCTCCTTCTTTGTCTTCAGGACGAGCTGACCAAGAGAAGCCTGTGCCCCAAGGAACGTCAGAATCCTTAATCAAATTTCTGGATCCCCCCCGGAGTGTCAATCCTATTGAGAAGGACGGCCTGGGGCAAGGGTCAGAGTTTGGATGTTGGAGACCACCTCAGATAAACACTGGATCAGTCAGTGGGCGAGAGATCTTCACAAATCCTCCTGGTCCAGAGACAGGGAAGTGCGAGAGCCCAGTGGAGAACATCTGGGGATCTGTCTCCTCATCTGGTGGGTCTTTATAAACTTCAGAGCTTCCTGTAGTTTGTGGCCTCGGTTCATTCAAACTCCTTTTCCCAAGCAGTAGCCACCAGCGGGAAGCTCCATAAACCTAGCAGCAGCAGTTGGCCATTCAGCCCATCGGCCCCACCATTCACTGAGGTCATCATGGATCTGAAAACCTCCAACTCCACCTCCCTCCCCTTACCCCAAAGCCCTTAACTCCCTGACAGTTTAAAAACCCGTCTACCTCAGCTTTGAATATCCTGTCATGGCCCAGTGTGACCAGCCCAGTGCAGTAAACAATTACACAGCTTCACTAGCCTCGGGGAGCACAAAGTTCTCCTTGTCTCTGTCCTAACTCAGGTCCTGCCTCTTCTCAACCCTCCCACAAAGGGTCTTCGCGTCGGTCCTGTCAAATCCCCTCCAAATCTTAAAGGTTTAAATAAGGTCACCTCTCATTTTTAATGGGTAGAGTTTCAAACTCCCCCCCCCAAACCTGTCGTCCCAAGACAGTCCCTCCATGCTCAACCATGACCCTTCTCTAGAGAGTTTCCAATGCTGCAACATCTATCCCTAAGTTCAACAGCCTAAAATTGTTCACTGTATTCCAACTGTCTGACTAGGTCTTCGTACAGTTTTGGTGAGACCTCCCTATTTTTAAACCCTAGTCCCTTCGAAATAAAGGCAAACATTCCATTTGTCCTCCCTGTTTCGGGTTGAAATCGGATGCTCAATATTTGTGATGTATTCAAGGGCTCTCCCAAATCCCTCTGCGCTGAAGCTTTCTGAAGTCTTTCTGCACTGAAATAACATTCTTGCTGTCAATCTCACGTTTTCCCACATCATGTTCCACCTGCTCATGTGTCTCCATCCATCTGCAGACTCTATGCGTCATCGTCACTGCTCATCATCCACAAACATGGCTACAGTATATTCACTTTCCTCATTAAAATCGTTGCTATATCTTGTAAGTAACTGTGGCCCCGGCCCCTGATCCCTGAGGCACTCCACTAGGTACAAGTTGAAAATGCCCCCTAACCCCAACTCTTTGTCTCCCATTAGTTAGCCAATCCTCTATCTGTCTTGCAATTCCACCAAAATTGTTGGAGTGCCAGACGGTGAGGAGAATTGTCAAAGGATACAGTAGGACATCAATAGTTGGGAGATTTATGCAGAGAAATGGCAAATGGAATTTAATCTGGACAAAAGCCAGGTGATGAAAGATCAAATTCAGGTGCAAATTATGCAATGAATGGTAAATCCTCTCAAAGCATTGTCAGACAGAAAGATCTGGGTATGGTCAATGAGGAATGCAGCAGCAAAGATTCTTCAGAGGCAACTCCTTCACTTGTGATGTGAGCAGAATAATAAAGGAGGTGATTATCTTGCTGGGATTATTCTTCAGGCCTCCCAACAGTCAGAGGGAGATGAAAGAGCAAATACGTAGGCAATTTATAGAAGGAGAGAACAGGGTTATAGATGGAGAAGATTTCAGCTTTGCTAACAGTGACTGGGGTCACCCTTATCAGGGTGGGAATCTTTTAAGAGTTGAGTTTTCTGTGCCAGTATGTAGATTTCAACATCATTAGGGGCAGGATCTGGCAAACCTAGACTACTTGCAAATTTGGAAGCCTTTTCAGAGTAGCGCTGTGCGAGCTTGGAGCCAGAGTGTTCCCCTTGGCGAGAGTGAGCCCAGGGAACCCTGGGATGTCAAGGGTAATCGAGAGCTTAGTCAGCAAAAGGAAGGAAACATAGATCATGTACAGCACGTTAAAAACAGGGGAGGACCCTCAAATATATAGACAGTGCAGGGGCTTGCAGTGAAAGGAAATTAGGGAGGCAAAAGCACCTCAAAATATATAGTATTAAGAAAACGCCAAGGCTTTTTATAAGTACATTAACAGGAAGAGGATTTGCAGGGCCAAGGGTGGGACCTGTGAGAGACCCAGAGGAGGTAACCTGTACGTGGGGCCAGTGGTGAGATCTTAAACAAACACTCCTCATCTGTCTTCACAAAGGAAAAGGAGACTGTAGCCGGGGATTCCAGGTGAGGTTCAAGAACGTGTTAAGGGGGGTATTAGCTGGTTCAGCAGGCAGAAAGGTGTATAAATCCCCAGGGCCTGATGAGCTCTATAGCCGGCTGTACTGGAGGAGATTTCTGAGAACCTGGCAGGGATATTTCAGACTTGAGTGGCCACAGATGATCACCAGATGACAGGGAAGTAGCTAATGTGGTTGCTTTGTTCAAGTCAGGCAACAGGGATAGGCCAGGTAATTACAGAGCAGTTAGTCTGATGGCAGTGGGAGGGAAATTATTGGAAACAATACTGAGAGACAGGACTATTCAACACTTGGAAAAGCAGAGATTGATCAAAGATAGCCAGCACAGATTTCATAGAATCATAGAATGCCTACAATGTGGAAACAGGCCCTTCAGCCCAACAAGTCCACACTGAGTATCCCATCCCCTATTACTCTACATTTACCCCTGACTGATGCACTTATCCTGCACATCCCTGAACACTGTGGGCCATTATCATGGCCAATTCACCTAACCTACACATCTTTGGTCTGTGGGAGGGAACCAGAGCACCCAGAGGGAACCCACACAGACACGGGGAGAATGTGCAAACTCCACACAGACAGTCGCCCCGAGGCTGAGATCGAACCCGGGTCCCGCGCACTGTGAGGCAGCAGTGCTAACCACTGAGCCACCGTGCTGCACTGTGTTATAGAGAGATCCTGTCTGATTAATTCAATTGATGTGGAGGAGCCGGTGTTGGACTGGGCTGGACAAAGTTAAAAATCCCACGCCACCAGGTTATAGTCCAACAGGTTTATTTGGAAGCACTAGCTTTCGGAGCGCTGCCCCTTCATCAGGGGGTTATGGAGCAGGAATATGGGACACAGCATCATAGTGTGGTACACTGGTGTGATATATTGAACAAACCGAGATTACTGTTACTTCTAAAAGAATGGCACTGTATGACACTGTGACCCTTTGCTCTAAATTCGGTGTCCCATGATCCTGCTCCACAACTGTATTCCTGATGAAGGGCTTTTGCCCGGAATGTCGATTTTCCTGCTCCTCGGATGCTGCCTGAACTGCTGTGCTCTTCCAGCACCACGAATCCAGAAAATGGATTTCTAAGGAGGAGACATATTCAACCAATTTGCTGAAACGTTTTGAAGTTGATAGAAAGGGACCATGGGGGTATTGCTAATGAGGGGGATTTCCAAGAGGCATTCAACACAACAGGCTTGTGAGGAAGGTTATTGGCTAGGGCACAAGGTGGGCTGTAGCAACTGGACAAAATGGGTTGAGTGATAGGAAACAGAGTAATAGCCAATGAATATAGTTTGACCTAGTGGAAGGTTTGATGCAGAACTCCCGAGGCACTGGGACTTCTACTTCTTCTGATAGACTAATGATTAGGATCTTGGGATCTGTGTTCTATGCTCTGTGCTCTGTGCTCTGTGCTCTGTGTTCTGTGCTCTGTGTTCTGTGTTCTGTGCTCTGTGCTCTGTGTTCTATGCTCTGTGCTCTGTGCTCTGTGCACTGTGCTCTGTGCTCTGTGCTCTGTGTTCTGTGTTCTGTGCTCTGTGTTCTGTGTTCTATGCTCTGTACTCTGTGCTCTGTGCTCTGTGTTCTGTGCTCTGTGCTCTGTGTTCTGTGCACTGTGCTCTGTGTTCTGTGCTCTGAGCTCTGTGCTCTGTGTTCTGTGCACTGTGCTCTGTGTTCTGTGCTCTGTGTTCTATGCTCTGTGCACTGTGCTCTGTGCTCTGTGTTCTGTGCTCTGTGCTCTGTGTTCTGTGTTCTGTGCTCTGTGTTCTGTGTTCTGTGCTCTGTGTTCTATGCTCTGTGCTCTGTGCTCTGTGCTCTGTGCTCTGTGCTCTATGCTCTGTGCTCTGTGCTCTGTGTTCTGTGCTCTGTGCACTGTGCTCTGTGCTCTGTGTTCTGTGCTCTGTGTTCTATGCTCTGTGCTCTGTGCTCTATGCTCTGTGTTCTGTGCTCTGTGTTCTGTGCTCTGTGCTCTGTGTTCCGTGTTCCGTGTTCCGTGTTCTGTGCTCTGTGCTCTGTGCTCTGTGTTCTGTGTTCTGTGCTCTGTGTTCTGTGCTCTATGCTCTGTGTTCTATGCTCTGTGCTCTGTGCTCTATGCTCTGTGTTCTATGCTCTGTGCTCTGTGCTCTGTGTTCTGTGTTCTGTGCTCTGTGTTCTGTGCTCTATGCTCTGTGTTCTGTGTTCTATGCTCTGTGTTCTATGCTCTGTGTTCTATGCTCTGTGTTCTGTGTTCTGTGCTCTGTGTTCTGTGCTCTGTGCTCTGTGTTCTGTGCTCCGTGCTCTGTGCTCTATGTTCTGTGTTCTGTGCTCTGTGCTCTGTGCTCTGTGTTCTGTGTTCTATGCTCTGTGTTCTGTGTTCTGTGCTCTATGCTCTGTGTTCTGTGCTCTGTGTTCTGTGTTCTATGCTCTGTGTTCTGTGTTCTGTGCTCTATGCTCTGTGTTCTGTGCTCTGTGTTCTGTGTTCTATGCTCTGTGTTCTGTGTTCTGTGCTCTGTGCTCTATGCTCTGTGCTCCATGCTCTGTGCTCCATGCTCTGTGTTCTGTGTTCTGTGCTCTGTGCTCTGTGTTCTGTGTTCTGTGTTCTGTGCTCTGTGTTCTGTGCTCTGTGCTCTGTGTTCTATGCTCTGTGCTCTGTGCTCAATGCTCTGTGTTCTGTGATCTGTGTTCTGTGCTCTGTGCTCTGTGCTCTATGCTCTGTGTTCTGTGCTCTATGCTCTGTGTTCTGTGTTCTGTGCTCTGTGCTCTATGCTCTGTGTTCTGTGCTCTGTGTTCTGTGTTCTATGCTCTGTGCTCTGTGCTCTATGCTCTGTGTTCTGTGCTCTGTGTTCTGTGCTCTGTGTTCTATGCTCTGTGTTCTATGCTCTGTGTTCTGTGCTCTGTGTTCTGTGTTCTATGCTCTGTGCTCTGTGCTCAATGCTCTGTGTTCTGTGTTCTGTGCTCTGTGCTCTGTGTTCTGTGCTCTGTGCTCTGTGTTCTGTGTTCTATGCTCTGTGCTCTGTGCTCAATGCTCTGTGTTCTGTGCTCTGTGGTCTGTGTTCTATGCTCTGTGTTCTGTGCTCTGTGTTCTGTGTTCTGTGTTCTATGCTCTATGCTCTGTGTCCTGTGTTCTGTGTTCTATGCTCTGTGTTCCGTGCTCTGTGTTCTATGCTCTGTCTATGCTCTGTGTTCTGTGTTCTGTGCTCTGTGCTCTGTGCTCTGTGTTCTGTGTTCTATGCTCTGTCTATGCTCTATGCTCTGTGTTCTATGCTCTGTGCTCTGTGCTCTAGACTCTGTGTTCTGTGCTCTGTGTTCTATGCTATGTTCTGTGCTCTGTGTTCTGTGCTCTATGTTCTAGACTCTGTGTTCTATGCTCTGTGTTCTGTGTTATGTGTTCTATGCTCTATGCTCTATGCTCTGTGTTCTGTGTTCTATGCTCTGTGTTCTGTGTTCCGTGCTCTGTGTTCTATGCTCTGTCTATGCTCTGTGTTCTGTGTTCTAGACTCTGTGTTCTGTGCTCTGTGTTCTATGCTATGTTCTGTGCTCTGTGTTGTATGATCTGTGCTCTGTGTTCTAGACTCTGTGTTCTATGCTCTGTGTTCTAGACTCTGTGCCCTCTGTTCTGTGTTCTGTGTTCTAGGCTCTGTGCTCTGTGCTGTATGTTCTGTGCTCTGTGTTCTCGACTTTGTGTTCTATGCTCTGTGTTCTAGACGCTGTGTTCTGTGTTCTGTGTTTTTGACTCTGTGTTCTATGCTCTGTGTTCTCGACTTTGTGTTCTGTGCTCTGTGTTCTAGACGCTGTGTTCTGTGCTGTGTGTTCTAGACTCTGTGTCTTGTGCTCTGTGTCCTGTGCTCTGTGTTCTATGTTCTGTGCTCTGTGTTCTGTGCTCGGTGTTCTGTGTGCTATGCTCTGTGTTCTATGCTCTGTGTTCTATGCTCTGTGTTCTGTGCTCTGTGTTCTAGACTCTGTGTTCTATATTCTGTGTTCTATGCTCTGTGTTCTGTGCTGTGTGTTCTAGACTCTGTGTCTTGTGCTCTGTGTCCTGTGCTCTGTGTTCTATGTTCTGTGCTCTGTGTTCTGTGCTCTGTGTTCTGTGTGCTATGCTCTGTGTTCTATGCTCTGTGTTCTATGCTCTGTGTTCTGTGCTCTGTGTTCTAGACTCTGTGTTCTATATTCTGTGTTCTATGCTCTGTGCTCTGTGCTCTGTGTTCTGTGCTCTATGCTCTGTGTTCTGTGTTCTATGCTCTGTGCTCTGTGCTCTCTGCTCTGTGTTCTGTGTTCTGTGCTCTATGCTCTGTGTTCTGTGTTCTGTGCTCTGTGCTCTGTGCTCTGTGTTCTGTGCTCTGTGCTCTATGCTCTGTGCTCTGTGTTCTGTGTTCTGTGCTCTATGCTCTGTGTTCTGTGCTCTGTGTTCTGTGCTCTGTGTTCTGTGCTCTGTGTTCTGTGCTCTGTGCTCTGTGCTCTGTGTTCTGTGCTCTGTGCTCTGTGTTCTGTGTTCTGTGTTCTGTGCTCTGTGTTCTGTGCTCTATGCTCTGTGCTCTGTGCTCTGTGTTCTGTGCTCTGTGCTCTGTGTTCCGTGTTCCGTGTTCCGTGTTCTGTGTTCTGTGCTCTGTGCTCTGTGTTCTGTGTTCTGTGTTCTGTGCTCTATGCTCTGTGTTCTATGCTCTGTGCTCTGTGCTCTATGCTCTGTGTTCTATGCTCTGTGCTCTGTGTTCTGTGCTCTGTGCTCTGTGTTCTGTGCTCTATGCTCTGTGTTCTGTGTTCTATGCTCTGTGTTCTATGCTCTGTGTTCTGTGTTCTATGCTCTGTGCTCTTGTGCTCTGTGCTCTATGCTCTGTGTTCTGTGTTCTGTGCTCTATGCTCTGTGTTCTGTGTTCTATGCTCTGTGTTCTGTGCTCTGTGTTCTGTGTTCTATGCTCTGTGTTCTGTGTTCTATGCTCTGTGCTCCATGCTCTGTGTTCTGTGTTCTGTGTTCTGTGCTCTGTGCTCTGTGTTCTGTGCTCTGTGTTCTGTGCTCTGTGCTCTGTGTTCTATGCTCTGTGCTCTGTGTTCTGTGCTCTGTGTTCTGTGCTCTGTGCTCTGTGTTCTGTGCTCTGTGTTCTGTGTTCTATGCTCTGTGTTCTGTGCTCTATGTTCTGTGTTCTGTGCTCTGTGTTCAATGTTCTGTGTTCTGTGATCTGTGTTCTGTGCTCTGTGCTCTGTGTTCTATGCTCTGTGCTCTGTGCTCTATGCTCTGTGTTCTGTGCTCTATGCTCTGTGTTCTGTGTTCTGTGCTCTGTGCTCTATGCTCTGTGTTCTGTGTTCTGTGCTTTGTGTTCTGTGTTCTGTGCTCTGTGTTCTGTGCTCTGTGTTCTGTGTTCTGTGCTCTGTGCACTATGCTCTGTGCTCTGTGTTCTATGCTCTGTGCTCTGTGCTCTGTGTTCTGTGCTCTTTGCTCTGTGCTCTGTGTTCTGTGCTCTGTGCACTGTGCTCTGTGTTCTGTGCTCTGTGTTCTATGCTCTGTGCTCTGTGCTCTGTGTTCTGTGCTCTGTGTTCTGTGCTCTGTGCTCTGTGTTCTGTGTTCTGTGTTCTGTGTTCTGTGCTCTGTGCTCTGTGTTCTGTGTTCTGTGCTCTATGCTCTGTGTTCTGTGCTCTGTGTTCTGTGCTCTGTGCTCTGTGCTCTGTGTTCTGTGCTCTGTGCTCTGTGTTCTGTGCTCTGTGCACTGTGCTCTGTGTTCTGTGTTCTGTGCTCTGTGTTCTATGCTCTGTGCTCTGTGCTCTATGCTCTGTGTTCTGTGCTCTGTGTTCTGTGCTCTGTGCTCTGTGTTCCGTGTTCCGTGTTCCGTGTTCTGTGCTCTGTGCTCTGTGCTCTGTGTTCTGTGCTCTGTGTTCTGTGCTCTATGCTCTGTGTTCTATGCTCTGTGCTCTGTGCTCTATGCTCTGTGATCTATGCTCTGTGCTCTGTGTTCTGTGCTCTGTGCTCTGTGTTCTGTGCTCTATGCTCTGTGTTCTGTGTTCTATGCTCTGTGTTCTATGCTCTGTGTTCTATGCTCTGTGTTCTATGCTCTGTGTTCTGTGTTCTGTGCTCTGTGTTCTGTGCTCTGTGCTCTGTGCTCTGTGTTCTGTGTTCTGTGCTCCGTGCTCTGTGCTCTATGTTCTGTGTTCTGTGCTCTGTGCTCTGTGCTCTGTGCTCTGTGTTCTGTGTTCTATGCTCTGTGCACTGTGCTCTATGCTCTGTGTTCTGTGCTCTGTGCTCCGTGCTCTGTGCTCTATGTTCTGTGTTCTGTGCTCTGTGCACTGTGCTCTATGCTCTGTGTTCTGTGTTCTGTGCTCTATGCTCTGTGTTCTGTGCTCTGTGTTCTGTGTTCTATGCTCTGTGTTCTGTGTTCTGTGCTCTGTGCTCTATGCTCTGTGTTCTGTGTTCTGTGTTCTGTGCTCTGTGCTCTGTGTTCTATGCTCTGTGCTCCATGCTCTGTGTTCTGTGTTCTGTGCTCTGTGCTCTGTGTTCTGTGTTCTGTGTTCTGTGCTCTGTGTTCTGTGCTCTGTGCTCTGTGTTCTATGCTCTGTGCTCTGTGCTCAATGCTCTGTGTTCTGTGATCTGTGTTCTGTGCTCTGTGCTCTGTGCTCTATGCTCTGTGTTCTGTGCTCTATGCTCTGTGTTCTGTGTTCTGTGCTCTGTGCTCTATGCTCTATGCTCTGTGTTCTGTGCTCTGTGTTCTATGCTCTGTGTTCTGTGCTCTGTGTTCTGTGTTCTATGCTCTGTGCTCTGTGCTCAATGCTCTGTGTTCTGTGTTCTGTGCTCTGTGCTCTGTGTTCTGTGCTCTGTGCTCTGTGTTCTGTGTTCTATGCTCTGTGTTCTGTGTTCTGTGCTCTGTGTTCTGTGTTCTATGCTCTGTGCTCTGTGCTCTATGCTCTGTGTTCTGTGCTCTGTGTTCTATGCTCTGTGTTCTATGCTCTGTGTTCTGTGCTCTGTGTTCTGTGTTCTATGCTCTGTGTTCTATGCTCTGTGTTCTGTGCTCTGTGTTCTGTGTTCTATGCTCTGTGCTCTGTGCTCTATGTTCTGTGCTCTGTGTTCTATGCTCTGTGTTCTGTGCTCTGTGTTCTGTGTTCTATGCTCTGTGCTCTGTGCTCTATGCTCTGTGTTCTGTGCTCTGTGTTCTATGCTCTGTGTTCTATGCTCTGTGTTCTGTGCTCTGTGTTCTGTGTTCTATGCTCTGTGCTCTGTGCTCAATGCTCTGTGTTCTGTGTTCTGTGCTCTGTGCTCTGTGTTCTGTGCTCTGTGCTCTGTGTTCTGTGTTCTATGCTCTGTGCTCTGTGCTCAATGCTCTGTGTTCTGTGTTCTATGCTCTGTGCTCTGTGCTCAATGCTCTGTGTTCTGTGCTCTGTGTTCTATGCTCTGTGTTCTGTGCTCTGTGTTCTGTGTTCTATGCTCTGTGCTCAATGCTCTGTGTTCTGTGTTCTGTGCTCAATGCTCTGTGTTCTGTGTTCTATGCTCTGTGCTCTGTGCTCTATGCTCTGTGTTCTGTGTTCTGTGCTCTGTGCTCTGTGCTCTGTGTTCTGTGTTCTATGCTCTGTGTTCTGTGCTCTGTGCTCTGTGCTCTGTGTTCTGTGTTCTATGCTCTGTGCTCTGTGCTCAATGCTCTGTGTTCTGTGTTCTGTGCTCTGTGCTCTGTGCTCTGTGTTCTGTGCTCTGTGCTCAATGCTCTGTGTTCTGTGTTCTGTGCTCTGTGCTCTGTGTTCTGTGTTCTATGCTCTGTGTTCTGTGTTCTGTGCTCTGTGCTCTATGCTCTGTGCTCTGTGTTCTGTGTTCTGTATTCTGTGCTCTGTGTTCTATGCTCTGTGTTCTGTGCTCTGTGCTCTGTGTTCTGTGCTCTCTGCTCTGTGTTCTGTGCTCTGTGTTCTGTGTTCTGTGCTCTGTGCTCTGTGTTCTATGCTATGTGTTCTGTGCTCTGTGCTCAATGCTCTGTGTTCTGTGCTCTGTGTTCTGTGCTCTGTGGTCTGTGTTCTATGCTCTGTGTTCTGTGCTCTGTGCTCTGTGTTCTGTGTTCTGTGTTCTATGCTCTATGCTCTGTGTTCTGTGTTCTGTGTTCTATGCTCTGTGTTCTGTGTTCCGTGCTCTGTGTTCTATGCTCTGTCTATGCTCTGTGTTCTGTGTTCTGTGCTCTGTGCTCTGTGCTCTATGCTCTGTGTTCTGTGTTCTATGCTCTGTCTATGCTCTATGCTCTGTGTTCTATGCTCTGTGCTCTAGACTCTGTGTTCTGTGCTCTGTGTTCTATGCTATGTTCTGTGCTCTGTGTTCTGTGCTCTATGTTCTAGACTCTGTGTTCTATGCTCTGTGTTCTGTGTTCTGTGTTCTATGCTCTATGCTCTATGCTCTGTGTTCTGTGTTCTATGCTCTGTGTTCTGTGTTCCGTGCTCTGTGTTCTATGCTCTGTCTATGCTCTGTGTTCTGTGTTCTAGACTCTGTGTTCTGTGCTCTGTGTTCTATGCTATGTTCTGTGCTCTGTGTTGTATGATCTGTGCTCTGTGTTCTAGACTCTGTGTTCTATGCTCTGTGTTCTAGACTCTGTGCCCTCTGTTCTGTGTTCTGTGTTCTAGGCTCTGTGCTCTGTGCTGTATGTTCTGTGCTCTGTGTTCTCGACTTTGTGTTCTATGCTCTGTGTTCTAGATGCTGTGTTCTGTGTTCTGTATTTTTGACTCTGTGTTCTATGCTCTGTGTTCTTGACTTTGTGTTCTGTGCTCTGTGTTCTAGACGCTGTGTTCTGTGCTGTGTGTTCTAGACTCTGTGTCTTGTGCTCTGTGTTCTATGTTCTGTGCTCTGTGTTCTGTGCTCTGTGTTCTGTGTGCTATGCTCTGTGTTCTATGCTCTGTGTTCTATGCTCTGTGTTCTGTGCTCTGTGTTCTAGACTCTGTGTTCTATATTCTGTGTTCTATGCTCTGTGTTCTGTGCTGTGTGTTCTAGACTCTGTGCTCTGTGTTCTAGACTCTGTATTCTATGCTCTGTGTTCTAGACTCTGTGTTCTGTGTTCTATGCTCTGTGTTCTAGACTCTGTGCTCTGTGTTCTATGCTCTGTGTTCTAGATTGTGTGTTCTATGCTCTGTGTTCTGTGCTTTGTGTTCTAGACTCAGTGTTCTATGCTCTGTGTTCTTGACTTTGTGTTCTGTGCTGTGTGTTCTAGACTCTGTGTTCTGTGCTCTGTGTTCTATGTTCTGTGTTCTGTACTCTGTGTTCTGTTTTCTATGCTCTGTGTTCTATGCTCTGTGTTCTGTGTGCTATGCTCAGTGTTCTATGCTTTGTGTTCTGTGCTCTGTGTTCTAGACTCTGTGCTCTGTGTTCTCGACTTTGTATTCTCGACTCTGTTCTAGATGCTGTGTTCTGTGCTGTGTGTTCTAGACTCTGTGTTCTGTGCTCTATGTTCTGTGTTCTAGACTCTGTGCTCTGTGTTCTAGACTCTGTGTTCTATGCTATGTGTTCTAGTCTCTGTGCTCTGTGTTCTTGACTTTGTGTTCTCGAATCTATGTTCTAGACGCTGTGTTCTATGCTCTGTGTTCTGTGCTCTATGTTCTATGCTCTGTGTTCTAGACTCTGTGCTCTGTGTTCTAGACTCTGTGTTCTATGCTATGTGTTCTAGTCTCTGTGCTCTGTGTTCTTGACTTTGTGTTCTCGACTCTATGTTCTAGATGCTGTGTTCTGTGCTGTGTGTTCTAGACTCTGTGTTCTGTGTTCTGTGCTGTGTGTTCTGTGCTGTGTGTTTTGTGCTCTGTGTTCTAGACTGTGTTCTAGACTCTGTGTTCTGTGCTGTATGTTCTAGACTCTGTGTTCTAGACTCTGTGTTCTAATTGGGATTGTTCTCCCTGAGAGAAGGCAACTGAGTGAAGATTTGATGTTTTTCAAGATCAAGTGCGGGTTGAATAGAGTGTAAGGGATAAGCTGTTCCTGCTCGTAAAAGGTAAAAAAAGGGGAAACAGTGAAAATGATGTGCAACCGAAGGAAGTGTAAAGTCCGGAGAACCCTTCCCACCCAGTGCGTAGTTAGGCTGTTAGAGAAATCTGGTTGGGACAGGTTCAACTGAGTCATTCAAGAAAGAATTGGGTGATCATTGAATAGAAATAATCTACAAAGGTATGGGGAAACCCAGGACACTGGCATTAGTTTATAAGCTATCGGAGCTGCGTTGGGCCATTCTGCCCATTGAGTCTGCTCCACCATTCAATTATGGCCCCCCCATTTCTCCCCTTCTTCCTATATCCCTCCAACCCATTACCAATTAAATATCTAACTCCGCCTTAAACGTACTCTATGCCCCAGCATCCACCCCCCCTTGGGGTAGCCAATTCCACAGATTCCACACCCCGCTTGGGAGAAAAAGTTTCTCTTCAGCCATTCTGGTAAGACTATGACCTCTCACCCTAGGATGACCTACAAGAGGAAGCATCTGCTATTTTATCCACACCATTTCCCATCTTGAATCCCTCACTTTGATCTTCCTTCGTTCTTCTCTTTTCCAGAGAGTATCGGGGCCTAGACTGTTCAATCTCCCTTCACACAACAAACCCCTCACCTCTGGGATCAATCGAGTGAGCCCTCCTTGGAATTGTCTCCAATGCCCCCTACAGCCCTCCTCAAACAAGGGAGGCACAACTGTGCAGCATGCTCCAGGTGTGGGCTCACCGATACCTGCTACAGTTGCACCAATATGTCCTCACCTTTATCTTCTGTTCCTTTGGCTATAAAAGCTTAACGATCCATTTGGTTTCCCTATGACTTGCTGTACCTGCTCACCAGTTTTCAGTGACTGATGAAGGAGTACACCTCGATCCCTCTGCACCAGACCACCCCAAAGTCTCTCCCCACTGAGGTCACCTTCCCATTGCTTTGAGCCAAATGCATGACCTCACACGCTAAACTCCATCTGCCACATTTTGGCCCACTCTCCTAACCTACCTTTACCCATTTCCTCCTTGCAATTTACCGTCCTGCCTATTTTTGTGTCATCCGCAAATCTGGCGATCGAGCGTTCTATCCCTGTATCCAAGCCGTTAACGTTGATTGTAAATAACTGGGCTCCAAGGACCCAACACTGTGGTACCCTACTAGTTACATCCTGCCAACCAGAAAATAAACATCTCTCCTGACTCTGTCCAGTGTCCATCAGCCAGCCATCTATCCTCGCTAATAAATTACACTTCATCTTACATGATCCAACCAGGGAATTAACCCTTTGTGCAGCACCTTATCAAACTCCTTCCTGAAGTCCTGATACATTACATCAACAGGATCTCCACTGTTCACTTTGCTTGTTACATCTTCGAGAACTTTAGCATATTAGTCAAACACGATGTACCCTTTGTAAACCGTCCTGCCTCTGATGGATAGCGTTTTGATTTTCCCAATATCCTGATATTGCTTCCTTGGTAATTGATTTGAACACCTTCCCAGTAACAGATGGTGAGCCAACTGCTCTGTAATTTCCCACATTTCACCTCCCTCGCTTTTTGCATAAGGGTGTTACGTGAGCATTTTTCCAATGCATTGGAACTCTTCCCGTGTCCAGGGAATTTTGGAATATTGTAACCCATGGATTCACTATCTCTGTCACCGCTTCCTTTAATACCCTGGGATGGAGGTCATCAGGCCCGGGAGACTTATCTGTCCTCAACCCTAATAGTGGTTAGCACTGCTGCCTCACAGCACCAGGGTCCGGGTTCGATTCCGGCCTCGGGCGACTGTCTGTGTGGAGTTTGCACATTCTCCCCGTGTCTGCGTGGGTTTACCTCCAGGTGCTCCAGTTTCCTCCCACAGTCCAAAGATGTACAGGTTAGGGTGGATTGGCCGTGCTAAATTACCCAGGGATGTGCAGGCTAGGGGTAAAAGTAGGGTAACAGGGTAGGGGAATGGGTTTGGGTGGGTTACTCTTTGGAGGGTCAGTGTGGACTGGTTGGGCCGAAGGGCCTGTTTCCACACTGTAGGGAATCTATGGGTAGCTTTTCCCTCTCGATATTGATTGTCCCAAGTTTGACCTTGTCTACTGCCTCCGACTTTCCCGTTGTAATAGGAATGGGACTGTTATCCCCCACTGTGAAAACTGAGGCGGATTTGAGTATCTCAGTGTTCCCCATTATTAACTTTCCAGGTTTCATCTTCCAAGGGACCAACATTTACCTGAGTGACTCGATTCCCTTTGATATATCGACAGAAGCTTTTCCCATCCTCTTTGATATTTTGTGCCAGTTTTTGTTCGTAATTTCCCGTCGCTCTTTGTGGTAATGTCTTCGTGTCCCTTTGTTTATGTTCGGAGGATTCCTAACCTTCCCAGCATGCCACTGGCCTTCGCAATATGGCGCTGGGTAATGATTGTCAATGGACAGAGATGAGCGAGCACAATGGGCCGAATATCCTCCTGCGCTGTGGTAATTCTGTGAGCAGCGTCAGGAGAGTACAGTGACCACCCCTCCACCCCCCTCCCCGAGTAAATCCCCGTTACTGCTGCCTGGTGACAAGGAGGCAGAATGTGGTGGTCACTGGCTGGGCTAGATTTATCGCGTATCCCTGGGGCAGATCAGAGTCAATCTCATTGGTGTCAGGCTGGAGTGACAGCAGGACAAAAGAGGCCCATTGGCCCATCGAGTCTGTACTGTCAAAGCGACAAGAATTCCACATGTAGGCCAGACCTGGTGAACATGGCAGATTTCCTTTCCTGAGAGACATTAATGAACCAGAATGTTTTTATAACAATGATGGCATCGTTACCCATGGTGAGCCATCCATTGCAGACTTACCCTTTTTTTTAACTGAAATCACATTTCATCATCTTCATTGGGGTGGGATTGGGATCCCATGATCACGAGCCTGAGATCATCAACAGCAGACCACCATCCGCCCCTCAATAAAACATTGGATCCATGTGTGTCGGAGGAAGATTCTGCATGAGTAAGGAATTGTGAGGTCAAGTTAGCTGTACATTTGGATATATGGTTGTATGTTTTGATTTCAGATGACTTGCTTCTCTCTTCGGAGTCACCTCGCAGTCTCGGATTACAATTCCAACCCTACTCCTGGAGTCCTTACTCGACAGTTGGACTGAAACATCTGGTGGAGGATTATCTGTCACCGATGTTAGACCCCAGGAGCACACTTCAGAGTCAGAACACGGCACGAAACATGAAAGATACCAGTACTGTCGGCTACACACAGAGGAGCACGCACCTAACTCCCTACAGCTGCAACAAATGTGACAAGGTAAGGAATCACAGTCAGACGCATACACTGTCACAGTCACACACAGACACACACACTGTCACAGTCACACACAGACACACACACTGTCACAGTCACACACAGAGTCACAGTCACACACAGAGTCACAGTCACACCCAGACATACACACTAACACAGTCACACACACACACTGTCACAGTCACACACACACTGTCACAGTCACACACAGAGTCAGTCACACACAGAGTCACAGTCACACTCAGACATACACACTGACACAGTCACACACACACTGTCACAGTCACACACAGACACACACACTGTCACAGTCACACACAGAGTCACAGTCACACACAGAGTCACAGTCACACTCAGACATACACACTGACACAGTCACACACACACACACACTGTCACAGTCACACACAGACACACACACTGTCACAGTCACACACACACTGTCACAGTCACACCCAGGCACACACACTGACACAGTCACACACAGACACAGACACTGTCACAGTCACACACACACGCTGTCACAGTCACACACAGACACACACACTGTCACAGTCACACAGAGTCACAGTCACACACAGAGTCACAGTCATACACAGACATACACACTGACACAGTCACACACACACACACACTGTCACAGTCACACAGAGTCACAGTCACACACACACACCCTGTCACAGTCACACACACACACTGTCACAGTCACACAGAGTCACAGTCACACACAGAGTCACAGTCACACCCAGACATACACACTGACACAGTCACACACACACACACACACACAGTCACAGTCACACACACACACACTGTCACAGTCACACACACACTGTCACAGTCACACACAGACACACACATTGTCACAGTCACACACAGAGTCACAGTCACACACAGACATACACACTGACACAGTCACACACACACACACACACTGTCACAGTCACACACACACTGTCACAGTCACACACAGACACACACACTATCACAGTCACACACACACTGTCATAGTCACACCCAGGCACACACACTGTCACAGTCACACACAGACACACACACTGACACAGTCACACACAGACACAGACACTGTCACAGTCACAAGCACACACTGTCACAGTCACGCACCCAGACACACACACTGTCACAGTCACGCACAGAGTCACAGTCACACCCATACACACACACTGTCACAGTCACACACAGAGTCACAGTCACACCCAGACACACACACTGTTACTGTCACACACAGAGTCACGGTCACACCCAGACACAGTCACGGTCACACACAGAGTCACAGTCACACACAGAGTCACACACTGTCACAGTCACACACAGACACACACACACTGTCACAGTCGCACACACTGTCACAGTCACACACAGAGTCACAGCCACACACAGACACACACACCGTCACAGTCACACACACTGTCACAGTCTCGCACACAGTCACAGTCACACACTGACACACACAGAGTCACAGTCACACACAGAGTCACAGTCACATCCAGAAACACACACTGTCACAATCACACACAGAGTGACAGTCAAACACCCAGACACACACACTGTCACAGTCACGCACAGAGTCACAGTCACGCACAGACACACACACTGTCACAGTCACACACAGAGTCACAGTCACATCCAGAAACACACACTGTCACAATCACACACAGAGTGACAGTCAAACACCCAGACACACACACTGTCACAGTCACGCACAGAGTCACAGTCACGCACAGACACACACACTGTCACAGTCACACACCCAGGCACACACATTGTCACAGTCACGCACCCAGACACAGTCAAACACAAAGTGACCGTCAAACACCCAGACACACACACTGTCACAGTCACACCCAGACACACACACTGTCACAGTCACACCGAGACACCCACACTGGCAGAGTCACACACCCAGACACACACACTGTCACAGTCACACCGAGACACCCACACTGGCAGAGTCACACACCCAGACACACACACTGTCACAGTCACACACACAGTGACAGTCAAACACCCAGACACACACACTGTCACAGTTTCTTGAAGAAGGGCTTATGCCCGAAACGTCGATTCTCCTGTTCCCTGGATGCTGCCTGACCTGCTGCGCTGTTCCAGCAACACATTTCCAGCTCTCCCCCTTCAACCCCCTGAGCTGCACAGAAGAATTGTCCGTTCCTAATCAAGCACCCCCTTATAATTCAAACCCCCCTTTCCCAGCAACATCCTGGTCATTTGTGTCGGCACCCTCCCCATCCTAATGACATCCTTCCGATAGCAGGATTACCAGGACTGGGCACAGGACTCCAAACACGGCCTCATCAACATCCTGGATGGTCTCAGCATGACATCCCAACTCCTATACTCAGTTAGACACAGTTATTTCGGACCTAACTTGCTCCCTCTCAAACTGAATATTAAATTCTCCCATTTTATGATCACTATTTCCTGGGGATTTCTGAATCAAAGGTTATTTATTTGACCTGTCTCATCACCGGTCCAGGATAGCCTTCTCCCTGAATGGCCTCATGATATAGGGAGACTATCCCGAATACACACAATGAATTTATTGCCAAAGGCTCCCTTTCCAATCTGATTAACCCAATCAGCATGCATATTCAAGCCAGCCGTAATTATTGCTCAATT